>NC_134359.1:251227612-251329584 GCF_048569485.1 Anomaloglossus baeobatrachus | reverse complement strand
GGAGGGGCCGGGGGAGAGAGAGGGTGCGATGCTCTGCATGGGGGAATGGGGAGGGGGAGAGAGAGGGTGCGATGCTCTGCATGGGGGAATGGGGAGGGGGAGAGAGAGGGTGCGATGCTCTGCATGGGGAATGGGGAGGGGGAGAGAGAGGGTGCGATGCTCTGCATGGGGGAATGGGGAGGGGGGAGAGAGAGGGTGCGATGCTCTGCCTGGGGGAATGGGAGGGGCCGGGGAGAGAGAGGGTGCGATGCTCTGCCTGGGGGATGGGGAGGGGAGAGAGAGGGTGCGATGCTCTGCTGGGGGAATGGGGAGGGGGAGAGAGAGGGTGCGATGCTCTGCCTGGGGGAATGGGGAGGGGGGAGAGAGAGGGTGCGATGCTCTGCCTGGGGGAAGGGGGGAGAGAGAGAGGGTGCGATGCTCTGCCTGGGGGAAGGGGGGAGAGAGAGAGGGTGTGATGCTCTGCCTGGGGGAATGGGGAGGGGGAGAGAGAGGGTGCGATGCTCTGCATGGGGGAATGGGGAGGGGGAGAGAGAGGGTGCGATGCTCTGCCTGGGGAAGGGGGGAGAGAGAGAGGGTGCGATGCTCTGCCTGGGGGAATGGGGGAGGGGAGAGAGAGGGTGCGATGCTCTGCCTGGGGGAATGGGGAGGGGGAGAGAGAGGGTGCGATGCTCTGCCTGGGGGAATGGGAGGGGCCGGGGGAGAGAGAGGGTGCGATGCTCTGCCTGGGGGAATGGGGAGGGGGGAGAGAGAGGGTGCGATGCTCTGCCTGGGGGAATGGGGAGGGGGAGAGAGAGGGTGCGATGCTCTGCCTGGGGGAATGGGGAGGGGCCGGGGGAGAGAGAGGGTGCGATGCTCTGCCTGTGGAATGGGGAGGGGGAGGAGAGAGGGTGCGATGCTCTGCCTGGGGGAATGGGGAGGGGCCGGGGAGAGAGAGGGTGCGATGCTCTGCCTGTGGGAATGGGGAGGGGGAGAGAGAGGGTGAGATGCTCTGCCTGGGGGAACAGGCGGCCGGCCGCCGGAACAGAGAGGCGGCCGGCCGCACGCACAGAGAAGCGGCCGGCCGCCTGCACAGAGAAGCGGCCGGCCGCCCGCACAGAGAAGCGGCCGGCCGCCCGCACAGAGAAGCGGCCGGCCGCCCGCACAGAGAAGCGGCCGGCAGCCCGCACAATGAGGCGGCGGGCCGCCCTCACAGACAGGCGGCCGGCCGACCGCACACGGCACAGACAGGCTCCGGCCGGGGTGAGGGGGGGGGGGGGGGAGGGTTGGGAAATCAGCGCCGGGGAGGAGATGTTACTGTACCAGCAGCAGCGCTCCTCTCTGACTGTGTTATGCCACGTCTTACTGGGAGGTAGGAGGGAAAAGCAGGGAGCGGAGAGAGAGTGGGTGGGCGGAGCCCGGGAGCCGGCCGTCCCGCCCGTGGCAACGGGACAAACAACGTAAAGCTGTGAATGTCCCGCTGTATCCGGGACGGTTGGGAGGTATGATTTAGGTACATAAAAAAAAATATATTGTATATACTCAAATATAAGCCGAGGCCCCGAATTTCACCACAAAAAAACTGGGAAAACGTATTGACTCGAGTATAAGCCTAGGGTGGAAAATGCAGCAGCTACTGGAAAATTTCAAAAATAAAAATATATACCAATAAAATGTAACGTGTCCAACCTTTTCTCCTGTAGTAATGTTCCCATCCGTGTGTCACCATCCTGTAGTAATGTGGCCATCCTTGTGCCCCATCCTGTAGTAATGTGCCCATCCTATAGTAATGTGCCCATCCTATAGTAATGTG
The DNA here is from genome assembly GCF_048569485.1 of Anomaloglossus baeobatrachus. Lineage (NCBI taxonomy): Eukaryota > Metazoa > Chordata > Amphibia > Anura > Aromobatidae > Anomaloglossus > Anomaloglossus baeobatrachus. The sequence continues at coordinate 251,327,795 of NC_134359.1, read as the reverse complement.
CCCATCCTATAGTAATGTGCTCATTCATGTGCCCTTTCCTGTAGTAATGTGCCCATCCTGTAGTAATGTGCCCATACTTGTGCCCCATCTTGTAGTAATGTGCCCATCCTATAGTAATGTGCCCCATCCTTGTGCCCCGTCCTGTAGCAATGTGCCCCGTCCTGTAGCAATGTGCCCATTCTTGTGTCCCATCCTTTGGTAATGTGCCCATCCTTTGGTAATGTGCCCCATCCTTTGGTAATGTGCCCATCCTGTAGCAATGTGCCCCATCCTGTAGCAATGTGCCCCCATCCTATAGCAATGTGCCCCATCCTGTAGCAATGTGCCCCATCCTGTAGCAATGTGCCCCATCCTGTAGCAATGTGCCCCATCCTGTAGCAATGTGCCCCATCCTGTAGCAATGTGCCCCATCCTGTAGCAATGTGCCCCATCCTGTAGCAATGTGCCCCCATCCTGTAGCAATGTGCCCCATCCTGTAGCAATGTGCCCCATCCTGTAGCAATGTGCCCCATCCTGTAGCAATCCGACCATCCTGTAGCAATCCGACCCATCCTGTAGCAATCCGACCCATCCTGTAGCAATCCGACCCATCCTGTAGCAATCCGACCCATCCTGTAGCAATCCGACCCATCCTGTAGCAATCCGACCCATCCTGTAGCAATCCGACCCATCCTGTAGCAATCCGACCCATCCTGTAGCAATCCGACCATCCTGTAGCAATCCGACCCATCCTGTAGCAATCCGACCCATCCTGTAGCAATCCGACCCATCCTGTAGCAATCCGACCCATCCTGTAGCAATCCGACCCATCCTGTAGCAATCCGACCCATCCTGTAGCAATCCGACCCATCCTGTAGCAATCTGACCCATCCTGTAGCAATCTGACCCATCCTGTAGCAATCTGACCCATCCTGTAGCAATCTGACCCATCCTGTAGCAATCTGACCCATCTGTAGCAATCTGACCCATCCTGTAGCAATCTGACCCATCCTGTAGCAATCTGACCCATCCTGTAGCAATCTGACCCATCCTGTAGCAATCTGACCCATCCTGTAGCAATCTGACCCATCCTGTAGCAATCTGACCCATCCTGTAGCAATCTGACCCATCCTGTAGCAATCTGACCCATCTTTGTACCCCATCTGCCCCATCTTTGTACCCCATCATGTAGTAATGTGCCCATCCTTTAGTAATGTCCTCCTACTGGTCCCCTTCTTGTCCCCTATTATGCCGTTGTTCACATACACAAACAAATATTCTCATCTGTCCTTCGTTTCTGCGGTCTCCTCTTACCTGCTTCTTGCAGACCGCACATAGACCCCTCCATGATCGCGTCCAATGCACGGGACCTCCACTGCCATCATTGCTTTACTTCAGTTGAATGCTTTGCGGCGCCGCAAAGAATTCAACTGAAGTAAAGCAATGACGGCAGACAGCAGCAGCAGGGATCTATGTGCCTGCAGTACGCAAGAAGTAGGTAAGAGAACACCGCAGGAACGGAGGACAGGTGAGCATAATGTTTTGTGGGAACCTCACTCGAGTATAAGCCAAGGGGGCATATTCAGCATAAAAAAAAAAATGAGCTGAAAAATTCGGCTAACACTCGAGTATATATAGTAATTGATTTTTTTTATTTTTAAGAGTCAATTTTTCAATTTACGGCTTATTAAAATTTGCAACCAATCTTGAGCTATTAACACTTTTTTCTTTTGTATACAGCTCGTTACCTAGGAGACCGACCACCTTTGTGGTGTTGCTTGTAAACACTGCCCTGCGTGATTAGGAGGCAACAGAGCGCACTCCACTGTCAAAGCAGTGCTTACAAGAGCAGAAAAGAAGAAGAGGTTGGAGGCGCTGTGCGTGTTCTGATGTCTAGCAGAAGTGGTCGGTCTCCAAAGAAGCGAGCTGTGAAGATAAAAAAAAGAGGCTTAATATCTCAAAAACGGCTGAAAATGTTAATCTAACATATAAAGCTGTGTGTGTGTGTGTGTGTGTGTGTGTGTGTGTGTGTGTGTGTGTGTGTGTGTGTGTGTGTGTGTGTGTGTGTGTCCGCTAAAGGAAACCGCACTGTTGCATTTACAATCACAAAATTTTGCAGAGGCACCCTATGTGACTCAGTGAACATCATAAACTATGTTTTGACAGGAAAATTTAACCCCGCGCTTTACTAGTTTACACTAGCTATTCACCAAAAAAAACCTGCCTCCATTAAAGTCAATGGAGCTGGAAACTACAGGAGAAACTGTGATTGGTTGCTATAGGAACAAAGAACATTGTTAGTATAAGAAGCTTCTGTGTGAAGGAATAAGATGTCAGTGGAGAGACAGACACACACAGAGACAGGCAGACAAAGAGGCACACAGGGAAAGAGACAGGGACAGACAGGAAAAAAAAAAGCCAGACAGACAGAAAGAGACAAACAGAAAGACACACGAGGAAAGAGAGACAGAGGCAGACAGGGAACGAGAGAGAGACAGACAGGCGGGGAACGAGACAGACAGGCGGGGAACGAGACAGACAGGCGGGGAACGAGACAGACAGGCGGGGAACGAGACAGACAGGCGGGGAACGAGACAGACAGGCGGGGAACGAGACAGACAGGCGGGGAACGAGACAGACAGGCGGGGAACGAGACAGACAGACAGAGATAGAGAGAGACAGACACAGAGAGATAGACAGACAGACAGACAGAGAGAAAGACACAAACAGACAGAGATAGACACAGACAGAGTCACACATAGATAGAGACAGACACACAGACAGACAGACACGGAAAGAGAAACAGACATACACACAGAGATAGACAGGTAAAGAGACACACAGAGACAGACACACAGAGACAGACACACAGAGACAGACACACAGAGACAGACACACAGAGACAGACACACAGAGACAGACACACAGAGACAGACACACAGAGACAGACACACAGAGACAGACACACAGAGACTGGGAGAGAGACAGACAGTTACTATCCCGTGCAAAGCCAGGCACTACAGCTAGTAACCAATACATTGCAAAGTTACTCATGTTTTCAAGCACAATCCAAAAATATCTATTTATGAAAATGGGAAATGACCCCTTTAAGGCCTAGATGATGAAGACGATGGTTCTGGCCATTGAACTGTGACAGTGGATGTACATTTCTTTGTAGGTACTGAACACTAAACACATGAGGATGTAATATGACATGAAATAAGCACTTTTGACAGTGCCGTCAGCTCAGACATGACCTAAGAAAGGCTGAGGACACGTCAGTCACATGAGGATCCCACAGGAGCCGAGCTCCCCCGAAGCTGCGGGACGGTTCCTCTTACATAACGGCCACGTGACAGGAGCACTCACATTACTGCTCAGATATCACACAAATCCAGATGTATGACAATTATAGGAAAAAAACCTAAACAAACAAATATAGAAATAAGGAAACATAGTGTAAACCAAAAGTGGAACAGTTGCCAAAGCAACCAATCAGAACACTTTTTTCATTTTCAAAAAGGCCTCTCATAAATGTAAGCTGCAATATGACTGGTTGCCAAGGGCAACTGCTCCACTTTTTGTTTACATCAGTTTTAACCCAAATCTGTCACGTTTTGCCACCTTAAGGCCGCTTTACACGCTGCGATATTAGTCCCGATATCGCCAGCGTGCATACCCGCCCCCATCTGTTGTGTGACACGGGCAAATCGCTGCCCGTGCCGCACAACATCGCCCAGACCTGTCACACATACTTACCTGCCCTGCGACGTCGCTGTGACCGGCGAACCACCTCCTTTCTATGGGTGCGGTTCGTTTAGCGTCACAGCTGCGTCACTGAACCGCCACCCAATAGAAACGGAGGGGCGGAGATGAGCGGGACGTAACATCCCGCCCACCTCCTTCCTTCCGCATAGCAGCCGGGAGGCAGGTAAGGAGAGGTTCCTCGTTCCTGCTGTGTCACACGGAGCGATGTGTGCTGCCGCAGGAACGAGGAACAACTTCGTTAAATAATGTAAAGACAGACCCTGATTCCAGAGATGTGTCACTTACTGAGCTGCTTGCTGTAGTTTTCATAAAATTCCTGTGTTCTCAGAAAGATATTACTACTAGAGGAATAGTAAACCTGTTGCCATGTACTCATCCATATTCATGAGCTCTGTATAACACCACTGGTTGGCAGCTTTCTGCCTATGCACAGTGTACACAGAAAGCTGCTGATCAGTGGTGTGGGCAGACATAGAGCTCAGCATTGAGAGAACTGCAGAAAAAAAAACAGGGATTTTATCAAAATGACAGCAAACAGCTCAGTAAGAGTTCCCGGAAAAATGACGAGTCCCCCATTGACTTCCATGATACTCAGGTACTTGAGTCGCGCCCATCCAAGCGTCCAACTGCTGGTTATGAGTACCTAGCACCTAAGCATGGTAGTGCCCGCTCATCACTATTTACCAGTACCTAGCACCCGAGCATGGTAGTGCCCGCTCATCACTATTTACCAGTACCTAGCACCCGAGCATGGTAGTGCTCACTCATCACTATTTACCAGTACCTAGCACCCGAGCATGGTAGTGCCCGCTCATCACTATTTACCAGTACCTAGCACCCGAGCATGGTAGTGCCCGCTCATCACTAGTTACGAGTACTGAGCACCTGAGCATGGTAGTGCTCACTCATCACTATTTACCAGTACCTAGCACCCGAGCATGGTAGTGCCCGCTCATCACTAGTTACGAGTATCGAGTATCCGAGCATGGTATTGCTCGGTCATTACTAGTTACCAGTACAGAGTACAGAGCACCCAAGCATGGTAGTGCCTGCTCATCACTAGTTACGAGTCCTGAGCACCCGAGCATGGTAGTGCCCGCTCTTCACTAGTTACGAGTACAGAGCACCCGATCATGGTAGTGCCCGCTCTTCACTAGTTACAAGTACCGAGCACCTGAGCATGGTAGTGCCCGCTCATCACTAGTTACGAGTACTGAGCACCTGAGCATGGTAGTGCTCGCTCATCACTAGTTACGAGTACCGAGTATCTGAGCATGGTAGTGCCCGCTCATCACTAGTTACAAGTACCGAGTATCTGAGCATGGTAGTGCCCGCTCATCACTAGTTACAAGTACCGAGTATCTGAGCATGGTAGTGCTCGCTCGTCAATAATGTCCCGGTTTACCATGACAGCTGCATTCACCAGGCTGGATGTGGGTGCACGTCTCTTCCAACACCCTCTGCCCCCTGCAACATGATTATGAGGTGGCAACGAAAAACCTAAAAATATAAGGATAAAGTCTACAGCTCGTCCTGCAAAAAAAACAAACAAAAAAACAAGCCTATATACAGCATTAAAAAACAACAACGCATAACTCTAGGAAGGAGAGGAGAAAAAAAAACGAAGAAGGCTCGCATAGCCTTGGGCCGCCGGGATTATCGGACACTGGTGGTTTGCACTTGTTTACGGTCACTTTTCGGTGACAGATTCATTAGATTGCACACAAGACACCACCATATGGTCTCCTGGCACATAGACATCCCCTTTAAATATTGGTGGGCGGCGCTATGCACTGTGGACTGAGGGTCTCACCTCCCACCAAAGGGCACAAAAGCCAGGAAAGCCCTCAAAAAGTTGTGTGTAGTTACACTCGCTGTCCAGAGGGGGAGCCATAACCTACGCGTTTACATGGGGCTCATCCTCATTAACCCCTCCCACTCCAAGGTCTGTACAATGACCCCGCTGTATGATAGGACCACTGATAAAGCCGGACGGATGGCTGTGCACGGATGGCAGCCGCTTACCTTGCCGCCCCTGGCACCCGGTATAATGACACGTAGGAGGGCGGCCCCGGTCACACACACACACATAGCAGATAGTGACACAGCGCAGCCATTGCTCTGCAGTTTCCCCTCCCTCCCCGGAGCAGACACGTGGGTGGAATAGCTACCAGCTGCGAGCTCTGCGATTGGCTGATTCTGTCTCGGGATGCGCTGTGATTGGTGGGAAGGATGGCTACGTCAAATTAGATGACAAAAAAACAGCAGCGCAGTCAGATTGTGACCAGAGAGGAGAGTGCGCGGGTCTGGAGAGGAGGGGCCGAGGAGGGCTGCACTGTGAGGCGCCCCTCTAAGAACTCCCCCATAGAATTACTTACAGTGTCATTTACCTCACAATGTTACATGGGTGGTCAAAAGAGAAATGAAAACAACATAAACCCAATGACAGCTGGAGGCAGCAACCAATCAGATCGCTCGTCAATTTCCTCATAGCTTTAACCCCATTGGTCACTTCTTTCAACCACCTGGCGTCTTTGCAGACATGAAGGGGTTAAAAGACGCTCAAAGTCGTGAACATGTGAACAGGAAGGCGTTTTTGTTATTTATTGAGCACCATTGATTCTATGGTACTGTACATGAAAAGGGGTTACATACAAAATACAGGTATAAATGACAGGAAACAAACTAAGAGGGGAGGGGGCCCTGCTATGGGGGCTCACAGTCTACGGGATAATGGGGGGAGTCAGTAAGTTGGGGGTTACTGACATCTCCAATAGTGATGAGGTGGCAGCTCCTGGTGGTGGCGAGGTGGTAGGTCCAGTGGTGGTGAGCTAGTAGGTCCAGTGGTGGTGAGGTGGCAGCTCCGGTGGTGGTGAGGTGGTAGGTCCAGTGGTGGTGAGCTAGTAGGTCCAGTGGTGGTGAGGTGGCAGCTCCGGTGGTGGTGAGGTGGTAGGTCCAGTGGTGGTGAGCTAGTAGGTCCAGTGGTGGTGAGGTGGCAGCTCCGGTGGTGGTGAGCTAGTAGGTCCAGTGGTGGTGAGGTGGCAGCTCCGGTGGTGGTGAGGTGGTAGGTCCAGTGGTGGTGAGGTGGCAGCTCCAGTGGTGGTGAGGTGGCAGCTCCTGGTGGTGGTGAGGTAGTAGGTCCAGTGGTGGTGAGGTGACAGCTCCTGGTGGTGGTGAGGTGACAGCGTCTGGTGGAGGTGAGGTAGCAGCTCTTGGTTGTGGTAAGGTGACAGCTCCTGGTGGTTGGTAGTGAGCTGGCAGCTCCAGTAGTGGTGAGGTGGCAGCTCCGGTTATGGTGAGGTGGCAGCTCCAGTAGTGGTGAGGTGGTAGGTCCAGTGGTGGTGAGGTGGCAGCGCCTGGTGGGGGTGAGGTGGTGGCTTCTGGTGGTGGTGAGGTGGAAGCTTCTGGTGGAGGTTAGATGGCAGCTCCTGGTGGTGGCGAGGTGGCAACTCCTGGTCGTTGGTAGTGAGGTGGCCGCTCCTGGTGGTTGGTGGTGAGGTGCCAGCTCCTGGTGGTTGGTGGTGAGGTGGCAGCTTCGGTGGTGGTGAGGTGGCAGCTCCTGGAGGGGTGAGGTGGCAGCTCCTGGAGGGGTGAGGTGGCAGCTCCTGGTGGTGGTGAGGTGACAGCTGGGTTATTGCAGGCTGTAAGCTTTTTGAAGAGATGGGATTTTAAGTTCTGTCTGAAGGTTCCAAATGTGGTGGATATTTGGATGTTGGGGCACAGAATTCTAGAGGATGGGGGATATTCGGGAGAAGTCTTGCAGGTGATTGGGTGAGGAACGTACAAGTGAAGTGTGGAGGAGAGAAGGAGATCTTGAGAGGACCAGAGATTACATGTGGGAGGATATTGCGAGATTAATTTGAAGAGATATTCGGAGGAGACAGATTATGGACACATTTATAGGTCAGTGTTAGCAGTTTAACTGGATACATTGGGATAATTTGGAGTCAATGAAGGGATTTGCAAAGGGAAGAAGCGGAGGAGTAGTTAGGAGAGAGCTGGGTAAGTCGGACACCAGAAATATGGACGGACTGGAAAGGTGCAGGAGTGTTAGCAGGGAAGCCACAGAGGAGGATGTTGTAGTAGTCGAGGCAGGAGATGATGAGGGCATGCACTATCCTCATAGAATTAGAATTTGATTGGTTGATATCATCACAAACAATATCTCCATAGGATAAGTGGGGTCCGGCATGCACACTACCGCTCTGATCACACAGGGGACATTATGATCTGTCTGGGGTCCCAACGGTCAGGAAACCAGTGACCACATTTCTCACCAGTCCTGTAGCAGTTAATGGGAAACCCCTTTTAACCTTCCATTCACACTACAATAAATCTCCCAAAAAGACCTGGCAAAGTGCCTCAATATCGGAGCTCGAGTGCAGCCATAAGTAGTTAAAAAATGTTACCCCTTACAAATAATCAGCCAACAAGCAACAAGTGACATTTCACGTCGTCTCGCTGGATCCTAAATAGCAGAAAAGCTATAATTGAAAAACTTAGGCTATTCCTTGCTGGGTTTTTGCTATGTAATCTGAGATCAGCATGATGTAGGGACAGAGACCCTGATTCCTGTGACATATCACTTACTGGGCTGCTTACTGTAGTTTTGATAAAAATCAGTTTTATTTGCTGTAGATGTAGCAGTTCTCTGAATGCTGAGCTGTGCATAACCCACCTAACTGATTGACAGCTTTGTGTGTATACTGTGCATAGGCATACAGCTGCTAATCAGTGATAGGGGAGGGGTCATGCAGAGCTCATTGATATGGAGGACTACATGGCAACAGGTTTACTAGTCCTCTAGTGATAATCTCCTGCTGATAAATCAGTGATTTTATACAAACCACAGCGAGCAGCCCAGTAAGTGACACATCGCTGGATTACGTGTTTATAGTGAGTTTCCACAACAGGTGCGTTATTTTCACATGAGGATTTTCCACCTCTGATGCAATTCTATAGGGAAAGTCTGCAAATAAAACTCGGCGTACCTGCAATTTGTGGATTTCAGGTCAGTTTAGGCTTTGCTGAAACTTTAAGACATTGTGTTTTTATTCGTGCATCGAATTTAAACAGTGTAAAATCAAATGGCGCTCCTTCCCTTCCGAGCCCTGCCGTGCGCCCAAACAGTAGATTTCTACCACATATGAGGTATCGGCGTACTCAGGAGAAATTGCACAACAAATTGTATGGTCCATTTTCTCCCGTATCCTTTTTAAAAATGCAAAAGTTGGGACTAAAGTAACATTTCTGTGGGAAAAAGTAAATTTATCATGTTTCCCTTCCACATCGCTTTAATTCCTGTGAAGCACTTGAAGGGTTAATAAACCTCTTGGATGTGTTTTTGAGCAGTATGAGGGGTACAGCTTTTAGAATGGCGTCACTTTTGGGTATTTTCTGTCACCTCAGCCTCTCCAAGTCTCTAAAAAAATGGTTTTGTAAATTTTGTGGGAAAAATTAGAAATTGCTGATAATGTTTTAACCCTTGTAACTTCCTAACGAAAAAAAATTATCCTTCAAAAATTGCACTGATGTAAAGTAGACATGTGGGAAATGTTATTTATTAACTAATTTATTGTGACATAAAAATTTAAAAGCCTAAAAATGAAAAAAATAAATTGCCAAAATTCCTATATTTTCGCAAATAAACACAAAATATGTTGTTCTAAATTCACCACTAACATAAAGTACAATTTGTCACAACAAAAACAGTCTCACAATTACCGGGATCCGCTGAAGCGTTCCAGAGTTATAACCTCATACAGTGACACTGGTCAGAATTGCAATAAAATGGCCTGGTCATGAAGGTGAAAACAGGCTGGGTGGTAAGGGGTTAAGTATCCTGACATTATCCTATATACAGTATGAGTGCCCACACAGCCCTCTATATACAGTATGAGCTACTGGCGAACACAGACAGAACAATATATGGGCCCTTTGCAGCACAACAGCTCATAAAAATGCAAAACTGCACCTCCTTTGGAGGTAGAAATGGGCCTCTTTACCTTTTGGGCCTCCGTGCGGTCGCACGTGTTGCACCAATAATATGTGTCCCTGGTATGAGCCCCCAAATAGATCCACTATATACAGTATGAGTCCCCATATGGCCTCTTATATACATTATGAGCTCACACATAGCCTCCTATATACAGTAGGAGGCCACACCTAGCCCCCTATGTAGAGTATGAGCCCCACATACAGCAGGATCCCCACATAGCCTCTATATATATACAGCATGAGCCCCAACAGACCCCTTACATACAGGATGAGTCCCCACATAGCCTCCTATATATATTTTGAATCGCCACATAGTCTCCTATGTACAGTATCAGCCCCGCATAGCATTTTTATATACAGTGGGAGCCCCCACATAGCCTCCTAATTACAGTATGAGCCCCCACACATCTTCCAATATACAGCAAGAGCCCCTACATAGCCTCCTATAAACAGTATGAAATTCCACATAGCTTCCAATATACAGTATGAGTCCCAACATAGCCTCCTATATACAGTATGAGCCCCCACATAGCTTCCTATATACATTATGAGCCCATACATAGCCTACTATATACTGCATGAGCCCTCACATAGTCTTCTTATACAGTATAAGCCCCCCATAGCCTCCAATATACAGTATGAGACCCCACTTAGCCTCCTATATACATTATGAGCCCATATAGCCTCCTATATACAGTATAAGCCCCCCATAGCCTCCTATATACAGTATGAGATTCCACATAGCCTCCAATATACAGTATGAGACCCCACTTAGCCTCCTATATACATTATGAGCCCATATAGCCTCCTATACACAGTATAAGCCCCCCATAGCCTCCTATATACAGTATGAGATTCCACATAGCCTCCTATATACAGTATGAGCCCCAACATAACCTCCTATATACAGTGTGAGCCACCATAGCCTCCTATATACAGTGTGAGCCACCATAGCCTCCTATATACAGTGTGAGCCACCATAGCCTCCTATATACAGTATGAGCCCCTCATAGCCTCCTATATATAGTATGAGCCCCTCATAGCCTCCTATATATAGTGTGAGCCACCATAGCCTTCTATATACAGTTTAAGCCCCAACATGGCCTCCTATATACAGTGTGAGCCCCCATAGCCTTCTTTATAAAGTATAAGCCCCATATACCTCCTATATACAGTATGATCCCCACATAGTATCCTGTATACAGTATGAGTCGTACATAACCTCCCATATACAGTGTGAGTCCCCACATAGCCTCCTATATACAGTGTGAGTCCCCTCATAGCCTCCTATATACAGTATGATCCCCACATAGCCTCCTATATAAAGTATGAGCCCCAATAGCCTCCTATGTAAAGTATGATCCCCACATAGCCTCCTATATAAAGTATGATCCCTACATAGCCCCCCTATATACAGTATGAGCCCTCATAGCCTCCTATATACAGTATGATCCCCACATAGCCTCCTATATAAAGTATGAACCCCACATAGCCTCCTATATACAGTATGAGCCCCACATAGCCTCCTATATAAAGTATGATCCCCACATAGCCCCCTATATACAGTGTGAGCCCCCACATAGCCCCCTATATACAGTATGATCCCCACATAGCCCCCCTATATACAGTATGAGCCCCACATAGCCTCCTATAGAAAGTATGAGCCCTCATAGCCTCCTATATACAGTATGAGCCCCACATAGCCTCCTATATAAAGTATGATCCCCACATAGCCTCCTATATAAAGTATGATCCCCACATAGCCTCCTATATAAAGTATGATCCCCACATAGCCTCCTATATAAAGTATGATCCCCACATAGCCCCCCTATATACAGTATGAGCCCCACATAGCCTCCTATATAAAGTATGAGCCCTCATAGCCTCCTATATACAGTATGAGCCCCACATAGCCTGCTATATAAAGTATGATCCCCACATAGCCTCCTATATAAAGTATGATCCCCACATAGCCTCCTATATAAAGTATGAGCCCCAATAGCCTCCTATGTAAAGTATGATCCCCACATAGCCTCCCTATATACAGTATGAGCCCTCATAGCCTCCTATATACAGTATGATCCCCACATAGCCTCCTATATAAAGTATGAACCCCACATAGCCTCCTATATACAGTATGAGCCCCACATAGCCTCCTATATAAAGTATGATCCCCACATAGCCCCCTATATACAGTGTGAGCCCCCACATAGCCCCCTATATACAGTATGATCCCCACATAGCCCCCTTATATACAGTATGAGCCCCACATAGCCTCCTATATAAAGTATGAGCCCTCATAGCCTCCTATATACAGTATGAGCCCCACATAGCCTCCTATATAAAGTATGATCCCCACATAGCCTCCTATATAAAGTATGATCCCCACATAGCCTCCTATATAAAGTATGATCCCCACATAGCCCCCCTATAAACAGTATGAGCCCTCATAGCCTCCTATATACAGTATGAGCCCCACATAGCCTCCTATATAAAGTATGATCCCCACATAGCCTCCTATATAAAGTATGATCCCCACATAGCCTCCTATATAAAGTATGATCCCCACATAGCCCCCCTATATACAGTATGAGCCCCACATAGCCTCCTATATAAAGTATGAGCCCTCATAGCCTCCTATATACAGTATGAGCCCCACATAGCCTCCTATATAAAGTATGATCCCCACATAGCCTCCTATATAAAGTATGATCCCCACATAGCCTCCTATATAAAGTATGATCCCCACATAGCCCCCCTATATACAGTATGAGCCCCACATAGCCTCCTATATAAAGTATGAGCCCTCATAGCCTCCTATGTAAAGTATGATCCCCACATAGCCTCCTATATAAAGTATGAGCGCTCATAGCCTCCTATGTAAAGTATGAGCCCCACATAGCCTCCTATATACAATATGAGCCCCCACATAGCCTCCTATATAAAGTATGAACCCCACATAGCCTCCTATATAAAGTATGAGCGCTCATAGCCTCCTATGTAAAGTATGAGCCCCACATAGCCTCCTATATACAATATGAGCCCCCACATAGCCTCCTATATAAAGTATGAACCCCACATAGCCTCCTATATAAAGTATGAGCCCTCATAGCCTCCTATATACAGTATGAGCCCCCACATAGCCTCCTATATAAAGTATGAGCCCTCATAGCCTCCTATATAAAGTATGAGCCCTCATAGCCTCCTATATACAGTATAAGCCCCCACATAGCCTCCTATATAAAGTATGAGCCCCACATAGCCTCCTATATAAAGTATGATCCCCACATAGCCTCCTATATAAAGTATGAGCCCCCACATAGCCTCCTATATAAAGTATGAGCCCCCACATAGCCTCCTATATACAGTATGAGCCCCACATAGCCCCCTATATACAGTATGAGCCCCCACATAGCCTCCTATATACAGTATGAGCCCCCACATAGCCTCCTATATACAGTTTGAGCCCCACATAGCCCCCCTATATACAGTATGAGCCCCACATAGCCTCCTATATACAGTATGATCCCCTCATAGCCTCCTATATACAGTATGATCCCCCACATAGCCTCCTATATACAGTATGATCCCCCACATAGCCTCCTATATAAAGTATGATCCCCACATAGCCCCCTATATACAGTGTGAGCCCCCACATAGCCCCCTATATACAGTATGATCCCCACATAGCCCCCTATATACAGTATGAGCCCCACATAGACTCCTATAGAAAGTATGAGCCCTCATAGCCTCCTATATACAGTATGAGCCCCACATAGCCTCCTATATAAAGTATGATCCCCACATAGCCTCCTATATAAAGTATGATCCCCACATAGCCTCCTATATAAAGTATGATCCCCACATAGCCTCCTATATAAAGTATGATCCCCACATAGCCCCCCTATATACAGTATGAGCCCCACATAGCCTCCTATATAAAGTATGAGCCCTCATAGCCTCCTATATACAGTATGAGCCCCACATAGCCTCCTATATAAAGTATGATCCCCACATAGCCTCCTATATAAAGTATGATCTCCACATAGCCTCCTATATAAAGTATGATCCCCACATAGCCTCCTATATAAAGTATGATCCCCACATAGCCTCCCTATATACAGTATGAGCCCTCATAGCCTCCTATATACAGTATGATCCCCACATAGCCTCCTATATAAAGTATGAGCCCCAATAGCCTCCTATGTAAAGTATGATCCCCACATAGCCTCCCTATATACAGTATGAGCCCTCATAGCCTCCTATATACAGTATGATCCCCACATAGCCTCCTATATAAAGTATGAACCCCACATAGCCTCCTATATACAGTATGAGCCCCACATAGCCTCCTATATAAAGTATGATCCCCACATAGCCCCCTATATACAGTGTGAGCCCCCACATAGCCCCCTATATACAGTATGATCCCCACATAGCCCCCCTATATACAGTATGAGCCCCACATAGCCTCCTATATAAAGTATGAGCCCTCATAGCCTCCTATATACAGTATGAGCCCCACATAGCCTCCTATATAAAGTATGATCCCCACATAGCCTCCTATATAAAGTATGATCCCCACATAGCCCCCCTATATACAGTATGAGCCCTCATAGCCTCCTATATACAGTATGAGCCCCACATAGCCTCCTATATAAAGTATGATCCCCACATAGCCCCCCTATATACAGTATGAGCCCTCATAGCCTCCTATATAAAGTATGATCCCCACATAGCCTCCTATATAAAGTATGATCCCCACATAGCCTCCTATATACAGTATGATCCCCACATAGCCCCCCTATATACAGTATGAGCCCCCATATAGCCTCCTATATAAAGTATGAGCCCCCACATAGCCTCCTATATAAAGTATGAGCCCCCACATAGCCTCCTATATACAGTATGAGCCCCCACATAGCCTCCTATATACAGTATGAGCCCCCACATAGCCTCCTATATACAGTATGAGCCCCACATAGCCTCCTATATACAGTATGAGCCCCCACATAGCCTCCTATATACAGTATGAGCCCCACATAGCCCCCCTATATACAGTATGAGCCCCACATAGCCCCCCTATATACAGTATGAGCCCCACATAGCCTCCTATATACAGTATGAGCCCCATATAGCCCCCTATATACAGTATGAGCCCCACATAGCCTCCTATATACAGTATGAGGAGTGAAGGCGCTGTGGACAGGGGGAATAGTGTATTTTTCAGCATTCTGGGATTTTTGTTGTCAGATGTAGAGAACCCTTCCCTGTAGATAAAGCATTGTATTTCCATATTGTGGGCTGCACCTCTGTTATTTCGTTAATATGTCCCCCATCTATGCCCAATACATTAGATTACAGGAGGCAGAAGAGACGTTTTTCTTGCAGCATTTTCCGCTGCAGTCATGGAGGGACACTGGAGGGATTCGTGCATCTGCAGGTGCCCTTTTTATTTTTGGGAGAGGGCTTTCCCCATGACGTCACCTCAGCACACCTCCTCTCCTGCACAGAAGTGACGGGCCAGTGACATTAACTCCTTCCTTCCTCCTCCGCACAGTAACGGGTATAATGGTCTGTGCACATCGCGTCACTGTCTCTTTAAGACGAGCTTCCTGTCGGGGAGAGTCAGGCAGTTGGGAGCGGTCACATGACCCGAGTCTTGTGACTGGCCGCACACTCAGTACAGCACCGAGCACATTGGGAGGGAGCAGCGCGTCCGGTGCCTCCGGTACAGCATGGACAGCAAGCCGCTCCTGCAGGACCGACCCCCGGCGTACAGCCCGGCCGACCCCGGGGGCTGCGAGTACGGGCATCCGGGCTACGGACCGCAAAACTACGGCACCATCCCGGGAGCCCCGCAGAGCGGACCCCCGCCCCCGCCATACCCCTACCCCCCGCGCCCTACAGCCACAGGCAGCGGTGGGTATCCGCACGGCCGGGGGTGCCGGCGGTGTGTGCTGTGCCCGACTGTCATCTCTATATATGTCTATCTCCATCTATATCCACTGTCCTGTGTCTATACATCTATCCCCATGTGTCTCCCCAGTGTACTGCACAGTCTATGTAATAGGATATACTGACACAGGGACCACTTGGGTTATGTTCACATGTTGCGTTTTTCCAGTTTGTGGTTTTTAGTTTCCTCATGCAGGAAAAACCAGCTGCTTGTTTTTTGGGGTGCAGAATATATATATATATATATATATCTGTTTTCTACAATACGTGTTTGATAGTGTTTTACGTCTATGGGTGGGTCAAAAAATCCTCTGAAAGAATTGACCTGCAGATCTGTGAGAAGACTTGAGTTGGAAAACTGCAGAGTTACCAGTAAAGTGTGTGTTGGAAATCTCACATGTCTTTTGCTGGTTCTGTAAAAAGCAATGTGTGAACATGGCCCGATATGTATTAATATGTGTGTATGTAAATATGAAATACATAGATCACAGATTGATTCCAAAATGTCTAAATATTTCTTACACAAATGTGGCTGATTATTGTTATTATTGTTCTTTGTTTATTGTTTTGCCAAATACATGTTGTTTGGGGAATCAACACAGCAAGGTCAGACCAGGACAGGAGAGGGCCCTCTCTGGGGAACGTGGAGGGTCCCTCCCCCCCCTCTTCCTCTCTAGGGAACGTGGAGGGTCCCTCCCCCCCCCCCCCCCTCTTCCTCTCTAGGGAACGTGGAGGGTCCCTCCCCCCCCCCCCCCCCTCTTCCTCTCTGGAGAACGTGGAGGGTCCCTATGCCCCCCCCCCCCCTCTTCCTCTCTGGAGAACGTGGAGGGTCCCTATGCCCCCCCCCCCTCTTCCTCTCTGGAGAACGTGGAGGGTCCCTATGCCCCCCCCCCCCCTCTTCCTCTCTGGAGAACGTGGAGGGTCCCTATGCCCCCCCCCCTCCTCCTCTCTGGAGAACGTGGAGGGTCCCTATGCCCCCCCCCCCTCTTCCTCTCTGGAGAACGTGGAGGGTCCCTATGCCCCCCCCCCCCTTCTTCTCTGGGGAACGTGGAGGGTCCCTATGCCCCCCCCCCCTTCTTCTCTGGGGAACGTGGAGGGTCCCTATGCCCCCCCCCCCCTTCTTCTCTGGGGAACGTGGAGGGTCCCTATGCCCCCCCCCCCCTTCTTCTCTGGGGAACGTGGAGGGTCCCTATGCCCCCCCCCCCCTTCTTCTCTGGGGAACGTGGAGGGTCCCTATGCCCCCCCCCCCCCTTCTTCTCTGGGGAACGTGGAGGGTCCCTATGCCCCCCCCCCCCCTTCTTCTCTGGGGAACGTGGAGGGTCCCTATGCCCCCCCCCCCTTTCTTCTCTGGGGAACGTGGAGGGTCCCTATGCCCCCCCCCCCTTCTTCTCTGGGGAACGTGGAGGGTCCCTATGCCCCCCCCCCCTTCTTCTCTGGGGAACGTGGAGGGTCCCTATGCCCCCCCCCCCCTTCTTCTCTGGGGAACGTGGAGGGTCCCTATGCCCCCCCCCCCCTTCTTCTCTGGGGAACGTGGAGGGTCCCTATGCCCCCCCCCCCTTCTTCTCTGGGGAACGTGGAGGGTCCCTATGCCCCCCCCCCCTTCTTCTCTGGGGAACGTGGAGGGTCCCTATGCCCCCCCCCCCTTCTTCTCTGGGGAACGTGGAGGGTCCCTATGCCCCCCCCCCCTTCTTCTCTGGGGAACGTGGAGGGTCCCTATGCCCCCCCCCCCCTTCTTCTCTGGGGAACGTGGAGGGTCCCTATGCCCCCCCCCCCCTTCTTCTCTGGGGAACGTGGAGGGTCCCTATGCCCCCCCCCCCTTCTTCTCTGGGGAACGTGGAGGGTCCCTATGCCCCCCCCCCCCTTCTTCTCTGGGGAACGTGGAGGGTCCCTATGCCCCCCCCCCCCCTTCTTCTCTGGGGAACGTGGAGGGTCCCTATGCCCCCCCCCCCCTTCTTCTCTGGGGAACGTGGAGGGTCCCTATGCCCCCCCCCCCCTTCTTCTCTGGGGAACGTGGAGGGTCCCTATGCCCCCCCCCCCCCTTCTTCTCTGGGGAACGTGGAGGGTCCCTATGCCCCCCCCCCCCTTCTTCTCTGGGGAACGTGGAGGGTCCCTATGCCCCCCCCCCCCTTCTTCTCTGGGGAACGTGGAGGGTCCCTATGCCCCCCCCCCCCCTTCTTCTCTGGGGAACGTGGAGGGTCCCTATGCCCCCCCCCCCCTTCTTCTCTGGGGAACGTGGAGGGTCCCTATGCCCCCCCCCCCCTTCTTCTCTGGGGAACGTGGAGGGTCCCTATGCCCCCCCCCCCCTTCTTCTCTGGGGAACGTGGAGGGTCCCTATGCCCCCCCCCCTTCTTCTCTGGGGAACGTGGAGGGTCCCTATGCCCCCCCCCCTTCTTCTCTGGGGAACGTGGAGGGTCCCTATGCCCCCCCCCCTTCTTCTCTGGGGAACGTGGAGGGTCCCTATGCCCCCCCCCTTCCTCTCTGGGGAACGTGGAGGGTCCCTATTCCCCCCCCCCCCCCCCCCCCTACCCTGGGGAGGGGAACAGGGCCCTTTTTCTTTTTTTTTCCCACCCCCCTCTGAATTGGGGGGGGGGGGGGTCTTTTTTTTTTTTTTTTTTTCCCCCCTTTTGTTGGGTTTTAACCCACTCCCCCTTCCTCAGGGCACGGCTATCTAATGTGCATGGGTCAATGGAATCCCCACCAAAGCAGATGTGTAGGGAATGAAGGATCGGGCATGTTGGATTTTATCGTGTCTGATCCTTTGTCCTGGTGGGAGGTTAGCAGCCGGCAGAGGAGTTTCATCCCCCTCCATACACACTCTTTGGCTGGCTTTTATACATACATGGTGTTTGCCAGGTTCCCTTTAAATTTTAGTGACGTTGTTCCCCTGGACTTCTCCTATTTGTAGGTGTTTATATTGTCTAGAACAATTTACTATAGTGTTAATGATAAGGAGCGGTCTTTGTACTTCCTTAAACTATATAGTATATACATTGTATCGGGGTGGATTTGCGGATGTTCTTATTTGACACCTGTAGAATTCTTTTGAAGCGCTATCCCCAACCAAGACCTCCAGGGAGGGACTGCATCTGGGTGTCCACCTCCAGAAAGCATGTACGCCCGAAAATGGTGCAAGACAAAGCCCACGGTGACTCCGTCTGCACCATTATAGTCAATGGCATGGCACCATCGGCGCATGCGTAGAAAACCCGTTCTGGGAGGGGGGGTTTTGGGGGGTTTGGACTGAAGCTCCAGCGAGACCAGTGAATGTAGGTAATAATGCAGTGTGTAAGTGGCACTGGAGATGTCAAGCCTGGTACTTGATGCCGACCTGCCATGATCTTGTATGGAGCAGCCTCGGACGTACTTGACCACCACTAGAATTACATCCTTCAACTCCATTATAGCATTTCAGAAATTGAGATGCATTGACTTGCCATGCGGGCCTAAAAAATGAGAAGAGCTGTTGTGTACTGAAGGGCATGACTGTTTCTTGGCACCTCTGCAACTGGCAAGGTCGTAGCAGACAGGTCAACGTTTGTTGGGCGTTGACACCCACCGAGTCTGCCGTAAAGTTGTGTATAATCTCTATGGTCATGCTTATCCACCACTCCATGTAAACACTTCCCATTGCGATGGTTTGGGATGTCACCAGATGCCCAAAACAGAGGGCATTGATTTGGCAATTGCCCAGGCCCTTCCCTTGATTTTTAGATCCGCCTCACCTTCTGCCCCTGTTCGGAGATATGCTCTCACTAACCCTGGGAGACGTCATTAGTTACAAAACTCTTCACTTTTGGTTTTTGGAGCTTTATCTCTCTTGTCATGTGAACTTTGGCTATCACATGCTCTTCCGAGAAGGCGGCTGACCGATACTGATACAAAGTGTTACAGCTCTATGCTACGATCTATCTTCTCAGTGATCTCTCCTGATCTGCAGTTACTAAGCATGTGACT
Source organism: Anomaloglossus baeobatrachus (assembly GCF_048569485.1). NCBI lineage: Eukaryota > Metazoa > Chordata > Amphibia > Anura > Aromobatidae > Anomaloglossus > Anomaloglossus baeobatrachus. Next base: position 251,308,139 of record NC_134359.1, on the reverse strand, counting down.
GTCTGGCGTAGAGCTGGAGATCCACAAGTATTCAGCCTCAATAATAGGTCTTTGCTTCTGTCATCGCTTGCCTTAACCACTTGAATCATCCAAACTTCAACATTATCCCCCTCTACACAACATATGACTGGTCACTTTAAGGGGGCTCTCAACGTTGCTGTTTCTAAGAAAGCTGCCAAAAGGTGTCCATCACTGACTTTCACCCCTATTGGACTGATAACCCCTGCTCATTCTGCCGAACCAAGGGTCTTTAAGAGGACAGGGATCCGGATACATGCCTGATGTTTACACCCCCCGTCCCCTTGACCCATCAATGCCTAGAACATTTTTTCCCTCAGAGTACCCCTTTTAATTTTCTCTAATATTAGGGTTCCCTGAATTGCAATTCACAAGTGCACTCTATTTTTGGAGATAGGTGTACGACCCAAATCTATAAGATATTTATAGCATAAACTGAGGCTATATAGTACGAATAATCCTTTTAATTAATGTGCGTGTATATATAATATAAATATAATATATATAAATATATATTATACATACACACTAATATATATATTAGTGTGTATGTATAATGTGTATGTATATGTATGCATGTGTCTGTGTGTATATGTATGTGTATATATATATATATATATATATATATATATATATATATATATATATATATATATATATATATATATATATATATATATATATATATATATATATATAATATATATATATTATATTACATAATGTGTGTGTGTGTTTTTATTTATGTTTGGCACACACAGTTGAAACCAGAAGTTTCCATCCACTATCTATATACACATATACATTTTCTTTTTCTCACTATCTGACATAGTCAGAATACGCCTTTCCTGTTTTTTGGGTCAATTAGGAACCAAAATTATTTATATTCACCAAATGCCACAATAATGAGAGAGACTGTTTTTTAATTACTTTATGCAAAGTCAAAAGTTTCCATCCATTTCATTAGTATTTGGTAGCATTGCCCTTGTACTGTATGACTTCGATGAAACGTTTTGGATCTCCTTCCACAAGCTTCTCACAATAGTTGGTAGGAATTTGGGTCCATTCCTCCTGACAGAACTGGTGTAACTGAGCCATGTTTGTAGGTCGCCTTGCTCGCACTGGCCTTTTCAGCTTTGTCCATAAATTTTCAATAGGATTTAGATCAGGGCTTTGTGATGGCCACTCCAAAACATTGACTTTGTTATCTTGAAGCCACTTTGTAACCAGTTTGGCAGTATGCTTTGGGTCAATTGCCATTTGGAAGACCCATTTCTGCCTAAGCTTTAAGTTAGTGGCTGATGTCTTGAGATGTTGCTTTAGTATTGCCATATACAGTAATCTTCTTTCTTCATGATGCCATTTATTTTGTGAAGTGCACCAGTCCCTCCTGCAGCAAAACAACCCCACAACGTGATGCTGCCACCACCGTGTTTCACTGTTGGGATGGTGTTCTTTGGCTTCAAAGTTTCTCCCTTTTTTCCTTCAAACATAACAATGGTCATTATGGCCAAATAGTTCAATTTTAGTTTTGTTAAGGCCCCGTCACACTAAGCAACATCGCTGGTAACGAACAACTTTTGTGACGTTGCTAGCGATGTTGCTGTGTGTGACATCCAGCAACAACCTGGCCCCTGCTGTGAGGTCGTTGGTTGTTGCTGAATGTCCTGGGCCATTTTTTAGTTGTTGCTGTCCCGCTGTGAAGCGCAGATCGCTGTGTGTGACAGCAAGACAGCAACAACTAAATGTGCAGGCAGCAGGAGCCGGCTTCTGCGGAGGCTGGTAACCAATGTAAACATCGGGTAACCAAGAAGCCCTGTCCTTGGTTACCCGATATTTACCTTTGTTACCAGCCTCCGCCGCTCTCACTGCCTGTGCTGCCGGCTCCTGCTCTGTGCACATGTAGCTGCAGGACACATCGGGTTAATTAACCCGATGTGTGCTGTAGCTAGGAGAGCAAGGAGCCAGCGCTAAGCAGTGTGCGCTGCTCCCTGCTCTGTGCACATTTAGCTGCAGCACACATCAGGTAATTAACCCGATGTGTGCTGTAACTAGGAGAGAGCAGGGAGCCAGCGCTCAGTGTGCGCTGCTCCCTGCTCTCTGCACGTGTGGCTGGACACTGGTTGCTGGTGAGCTCACCAGCAACTGTGTAGCCACGCTCCAGCGATCCCTGCCAGGTCAGGTTGCTGGTGGGATCGCTGGAGCGTCGCAGTGTGACATCTCACCAGCAACCTCCTAGCAACTTACCAGCGATCCCTATCGTTGTTGGGATCGATGGTAAGTTGCTTAGTGTGACTGGACCTTTAGACCACAGGACATATCTCCGAATATTAAGGTCTTTGTTCCTGCGTACATTTGCAAATATTAATCTGGCTTTTAAATGTTTATTTTTGAGTAATGGCTTCTTCCTGGCAGAGTTGCCTTTCAGCCCATATTGATACAGTACTTGTTTCACTGTGGATAACAGCACAATCTTACCAGCTTCCACCAGCATCTTCACAAAGTCTTTTTGCTTTTGTTCTTGGGTTGATATGCACGTCTGACCAAAGCACGTTCATCTCTGGTACACAGAACCAGTCTCCTTCCTGAGTGGTATGATGGCTGGACATTCCCATCTTGTTTGTACTTGTGTACAATTGTTTGTACAGATGAATGAGGCACCTTCAGGTATTTGGAAATTGCACCCAAGGATGAAGCAGACTTGTGCAAGTCCACAATTCTCTTCCTGAGATCTTTGCTGATTTCTTTTGACTTTCCCACTTTACACAAAGAAGCAGTGTTTCAGGTGTGCATTAAAATACCGTATTTTTTGGACTAAGACGCACCCCCCCCCCCAATTTTGGGGGGGAAAGTGGGGGGTACGTCTTATAGTCTGAATGTAGGGCTGCGGGGAATGAGGGTGCTGCGGTGGAGCGGGTCATCGGCGGCACGAGCAGACTGTAGCAACCTGCCATGACCACGTGGCCCCGCTCATTTAATATGCACGCCCATCATCCCGCCCATCATCTCTCAGTGCTGAAGTCTGCGCTGACAGGTGGGCGGGATGATGGGCAGGGGATGCGCGCATATTAAACAGCCAGCCCGCATGATCACCCCTGGCAACTACAGCGTGGAGTGATCATGTGCGGCTGTATGCACTGCTCCCCGCGCGTCATCATCAGCGCGGGGTGCAGTGAATCAGTATAACTCACTGGCCACGATCCCTGCAGCACCGCGATGTCCTCCTGTCTGTGCCGGCGGCGGTTGGTTGGAGACTAGCGGTGCTCACAGTGATGATGTCATCGCTGTCCGCACGTGTCCACACGCAGCCGCCTGCCGGCACAGACAGGAGGACATCGCGGTGCTGCAGGGATCGTGGCCGGCTCCACACTCCAGCGCTGCTGCTGACACAGACGGAGGAGGAGTGATGCTGCAGGGAGTGAGGTAAGGTGAGTATGAACGTTTATTTATTTAATTTTTTTTGTGCGCCGCAGGATGCGGGCCGTATAGCAGGATGCGGGCCGTATAGCAGGATGCGGGGGGTATATTGTGAGCTGGGTGCGGGGGGTATATTGTGAGTAGGATGGGGCCATATGCGAGGATGACGGTATATAGCAGGATGGGGGCTATACCAGGGAGGGACATATCCTGTATATACAAGGCAGGAGGTTCATTACCAGGCTGGGGGTACCTTTAGTAGAGAATTTGGGGACATTACCCCCATAACAGTGTCAGCAGCAGATCCTCGCCCCATAAGTGTCATGACCACATTTTTTGCTTAAAATTTTATTTTCCTCCTCTAAAACCAGGGTGCGTCTTATGGTCCGGTGCGTCTTATAGTCCGAAAAATAATCCACAAGTGTTTCTAATTAACTCAGATGTTGCCAATAAGCCTATCAGGAGCTTCAAAAGACATGACATCATCATATGGGCTGTCCCATATTTTTTTAAAGGCATAGTACTCTTAGTGTATGGAAACTTTTGACTTTGTAGAAAGTAATAAAAATGCCTTAAAATATTCTTTCTCATTATTCTGGCATTTGGCAAATATAAATAATTTTGGTTCCTAATTGACCTAAAACGGGAAAGATTTATTCTGATTTCATGTCAGTAAAACAAACCTCAGGAAGCAAACGTGAAGTGTCTGGTGACCTTCCAGAGGGATCTGCTCTCCGGTGCTTACATCTGTGATCTTGTGATCTAATGTTTGTTCACTGGATTAGTCCAATCTCCTGAGTTTTGTTGATTTTGGCAGAATCGGGGGTCAGTTTTCAGCCATCTGCACAGGGTAAGATTTGTGGCTATAGTTGCCCATCCTATGCCATGTCTGGTACTGATGTTTCGATGCCAACTAGACACTGATTTGTCTCCACGTGCCGATCTGAGTGAGATCCACTCCCTGCGGTCATGTATCCCGGAGCGTGCGTCTTGCTACCTTCGCCGTAGTCATAAACTATCGGTGTAACACGTTGACTGCTAAATGTTTGTGATGTTAATATTTAACTTCCTCACTTTGTCACTGGCAAATATATGGAAATGACGACTAACAGCTCGTTCAGGCGGATAGGATGAGGTTTATGCTTATGAATCCTTGTAGAATTGGAAATGAGCAAATCTGTATTAGACGGAGGTTTTCTAATAAAAAGCTGGGTAGCCTATACAATGTGTACTTGGCTAAGACTCAAGTAATTGAGAAAATGGCACATCCAACCCTCTATAGAGAGCGAGCGTACACCTAAGTGAGAACGTGTAGGAAGAAACCTAGTTTCTGTATGAAATTTAGGAACCTGACATTATTCTATTTTATTTTTAGGATTTATTGCAACGCCACATCTTATCTACCCCCCCGGCACCTGCATTATTCAACAGCAGCCGTCATTGACTTCTGTGGTCGTAGTCGGAGGTTGCCCAGCATGCAGGTAACGTAGAAGTCATCCGGGGATATACACTAATGCTAGTGGTGGGGTCTATGGCAAATTCTTTTTCTATGCTACTGATGGAGCATGCACTGCATCCACTTCACATTTTCCTGCACGTTGAGGTGCTCCTGGACATCCTGGTACAACTCGGTGGCCTAAAGTGCAACTGTGAACAGGAAAACGTACAGGGATGTATCGTTGTATCTCCTTCACAGTTTTTCCTCTGCAGAGACATGGTGGCAGAGAGCACTCTTGTGTAGGAAAAAACAGTGACGGAAATGTAGTGCTGCAGCTTCTTCACAGCTTTTCCTTTTCACAGATTGCAGAGCGTACTACTGTGTAGGAAAAAACAGTGACGGGAATGTAGTGCTGCAGCTTCTTCACAGCTTTGCACAGACATGATGACAGCAAGCACTACTGTGTAGGAAAAAACAGTGATGGGAATGTAGCGCTGCATCTTCTTCAGAGCTTTTCCTCTGCACAGACACGATGGCACAGAGCACTGCTGCATAGGAAAAAGCAGTGACTGGAATGTAGCACTGCAGCTTATTCAATCTTTGTATGTGTGAGGGCCACAAAGGTTGGGCTCCAAGCCATCAGTAGGGATTGTATATCCTAGTAGTATGTCATCACTTACTGAAATGCTAATACCCCTTTAAATCAAACCTGTCATCAGGATAATCGCCGGTAAGTAAATAGCCTTCATTCTTTATTAAATCCTTATCATCATTGACATCTTGGAGAAATTCATTGTTGAAATTTTTGGTCGCAAGGGGGCAGACACTGTACTTCCAGCTCTCTCTCTCACACTTTTCTTTGTCCGCCTCTGATCTTTGACGGACAAGGTCACTCTTCTCTCAGAAACCTGTCTTTTTGGATTTTGTTCAATGGGAGTCTATGGTGATGAGATACTAGTACCCAGACTGCAGTCAGTGTTTGATCACGCCGGCCTCTGGTCTCCTGACCCGAACTCAACAGTCTCAATCATATGAGTCTGAACACAGGTCAGGAGACCCGGACATCACGGTCCACACTGTGAGTTACGGATGAGTGAAGCCAGGCTCTGCCTTTGATGTGAGTGTTTCCCATATACTTGCCCTAATAGAGTAATTTAATGCCATAAATTTCATGCACTTTCAGTCGTTTATCAAATTCCACGTCCTTCTCATTATCTAAGTGGAGGATTATGCAATTACTGTTTGGTCAGCAGTTACTAAATCACCCATCCTCCTTTGTGCTCACTTGAGCATAGCTATCAGCGTCAATTGTTCCCGAAGAGCTGCCCACCAAGTACTCAAGTTCAAGTACTCGCTGTATAAATAAGAGAAAAAAAAAAGTACTGTATGATACGCAGTATATTCACAGATACTGACACTCGAGAGATCTGATTATTCACGATTCTGGGAGAAGGCATGGATTATATGTTTGAGATATATTAGTGTAAGGGGATAACGGGACTGGCCCTCAGGCTTGGGGGGCCCTAGCTGTCCCTAATGCCAGAGATACATTTAATAGTGAAGATATCTGGGCCGCCTTTCTTGCCCTGCTCTTATACCCCCCACTCTCCCAACCCAGGTGTGCACTGGGACAGGAGTAGTGGAAGCCACAGATATAGACAGGAAACCAAAATCTCTTATATCTTCGTGTGTGCTAGTTGTGTGATAAGACAATACTTGATAAAGAGCAAGGAGAATAAAAACAGATGACTAGATAATTTCCACAGCACACCAAGCAGCACACAATAATACACAAGCAACTGGAACACAACAGAACACAGACTGGTTTAGGAAATGCTATAGTCGGCATGGGAAGACAAGCTCCACTATCTTAAAAAGGCAGGAAGTACTTTGATGGGTCACCCACAACATGTGATACGAGAGGTAATCGGCAGGTTAGCAGAGATCGATCACTAATGAGCACACAGCTGGTCAATGTCCAAGCCTGTCTGCAACTCAGAAGAGCTAGAGAAGGCATAGTGTGGAGTGTCATACTCCAGTGTGAACAGTGTCAGATGCCGCCATGACACTTGTCGAGTCTAGAGCCAAACAGTCTGACAATTGGTTATTCTTCTGTTCATTAATGATTAATTTGCAAAGTGCTCGTGAAAACCAGTAACTTTGCAATTTACATGTTCTTGAGTGCAGTGATATTTCATTTTTACTGCTCGGCCACCTCTGCAGTCTAGCAGCAGTGGCTGAATCTGTGCAGTGTTTGCAAGCTCTGCTTTATGGAGCCTGTAAGAGCTGCTCTGAAGCTGGTCGGGTCACTGAGACACGCTTTTAGCTCCCGATAGAAGCCATCTTTAGAGCATATTTGCCTCTATAGGAATGGAAGAACAAAGTTCGGGAGCGAAGGCATAGTTTGAACCTCACTAGTCTGAGGAGCGGAGGCACTCCAGCTGAGTACGAGACAATCCTTTTAAAGTGATTTTCAACATTGCAAGGTTTTGCCTATGCATAGGAAAGGTAATATCTTATTGATCACCGGTGCTCGGACCACCGGGACCCTCGCGGATCCAGAGAATGGGGCTTTGAAATGTTTCATTGGAATAAAACTGTGGCTATGTCTACACCGCCGCTCCTTTACCTGTCAGACTACTGGGCATAGAAGAGCGCAGTGCTTGTGTTGTGGGCGTCCCACCTAATTTTAGGAATAATCCTTAATAAAGACAACCCCTTACAATGATTGGTAGTTTCCCATCGATACACCACACAATGTATTTCCTTCACGTCGACTGTGATATACTTGCAAATGGGCATATAAATATTGTCACCCCAATGCGAGCATTGCAGGTCCGCCATATGATGGGGATTACGAACAGGGGCATTTCTTTCGGGCATTATAGACGGTCTTTTTTTTTTTTTTTTGTGGGGGGAAGGAGAATGGTAAGATTATCAGTCACACTAGACGGCAGTACTGAATACTGTCAGAATATGATCATATGATGTGCGGATGGATTGCATTGTAAGCAGACATGAGGAAGAGGTCACTGTGTTCCTTTTTTCATCATCTGAGTGCTTGCATTATGCGTATGACATGCACACACTGCTGTTTCTGGATGTGAGCACTGTTTAAAGGTAAAATAATGTTGGTGGGTCTAAGCAAACCCATATTGTCCGTGCAGGGGTTCCGTTTTGTCCTGTGACCAGGGCTTTAATGGATTTAAAAAACAAAAAAAAAAAGCTATCTTTTATTAAAGCCAATTTGTCAGCAGGTTTTTGCTATGTAATCTGAGGGCAGCATGAGGTAGGGGCTGAAACACTAACTTTATATATGTCATTTATTGGGCTGTGTGCTGTTTCAATACAATGAGTGTTTTATCAGCAGGAGATTATCACTGCCGGACTAGGTGCCTTGCGATAAGGAATAACGTTTGGAACACCATTCTAAGTCTGAACTGGGTGCAAAAACCTAAAAAAACATCACTATGGGGAGATAAGGTATGCACACCAGTGACTATGTAAGGGGAATACATGGAATAGCAGAAACTGCTGTGTGAATACTGACTTGAAAAATCCAATAGCTATATGCAAGAGTGAATATGTGAAAAATGGAATCTGCATTACTGCCATGAATATATGAATCAAGAGAAATTTAGCTACTGAATTGATCAATGCAATAGAGCCCCAACACTACGCCAAAGTATTTCTCTACGTTGGGGTCCCTAGCTTGTGTGTGTCCTCTCATGCAGTTAAAAAACTTACCGTGTATGGGACGCTGAGACCCAGGCTATATATACGATGTGGATTGGCAATAGGTGTGTGTGGGGAGGGTTCACAAACGAAAAACTACTAACAATAAGGAATAACGCATAAATAGCCTGGGTCTCAGCTTCCCATACACGGTAAGTTTTTTAACTGCATGAGAGGACACACACAAGCTAGGGACCCCAACGTAGAGAAATACTTTAGCGTAGTGTTGGGGCTCTATTGCATTGATCAATTCAGTAGCTAAATTTCTCTTGATTCATATATTCATGGCAGTAATGCAGATTCCATTTTTCACATTTTCACTCTTGCATATAGCTATTGGATTTTTCAAGTCAGTATTCACACAGCAGTTTCTGCTATTCCATGTATTCCCCTTACATAGTCACTGGTGTGCATACCTTATCTCCCCATAGGTGCCTTGCGAGACCTGGTCCATCCACGCCCCTTCCTATGATAAGCAGCTCACTGCCAATATACAAAATACAGTGGAACCTTGGTTTACGAGAACAATCCATTCTGGGAATGTGCTTGTAAACAAAGTTACTCGTTCAGCAAAGCAAGATTTCCCATAGGAAATCATTGCAATTCAGACAATTCCTTCCGCAACTTGTTAAATGTCCCATCCTGGTCCCCTATTGTGCCATCTCGCACGCACACACACACACACACACACACACACACACACACACACACACACACACACACACACACACACACACACACACACACACACGGCTGTATTTACCATTAGGCACCCGTGGTCCCGTGCCTAGGGCGGCAGGATGCAGGGGGCGGCACCTTCTAGCAGTAAAAAATAAATTTTTTTTTTACACATTCATTAAATCCGCTGTATTTTCGGAGGGGGGAGAGGCGCACCTTTATTTATTTGTATCCGCATCAATTAAGACGCGAATGCAGACAAACTGCGGCGGCCGGGCACAGAGAGCTGATTTACCCCGGAACTGCCGGCGCCTGCACTTCCGGGGTCACAGGCGCGCCAATCAGCTCCTTCCTCTGTGCTGCGTCCAATGCTGTGTGGATTTCACATGCAGAGCTCACAGCAGGATGCCGCAGAGGACGCCGCGATGGAAGCCGGTGTCAGAAGAGGATACTCACGTGAGCCAGGAAGATGACGGCGGGCCCTGGAGTAGGTAAGTGCTCGCAGAGCTGAAGATTCATAAGGAGCATGGGGGTGTCTCTAATGCAGACTGGAGATCTGCGTATGGGGTGGGAGGAGAGAGGCTGATACTGGGGGAGACTTGGGGGAAGAGAAGCTGATACTGGGGGAGGCTGGGATGAGAGAGTATGATGCTGGGAGGGGGGAGGCTGATGTTGTGGAAGGCTGGGATGGGGGGAGGCTGATGCTGGGGGAGGCTGGGAGGAGGGAGGCTGATGCTGGGGGAGGCTGGGAGGAGGGAGGCTGATGCTGGGGGAGGCTGGGAGGAGAGAGGCTGATGCTGGGGGAGGCTGGGAGGAGAGAGGCTGATGCTGGGGGAGGCTGGGAGGAGAGAGGCTGATGCTGGGGGAGGCTGGGAGGAGAGAGGCTGATGCTGGGGGAGGCTGGGAGGAGAGAGGCTGATGCTGGGGGAGGCTGGGAGGAGAGAGGCTGATGCTGGGGGAGGCTGGGAGGAGAGAGGCTGATGCTGGGGGAGGCTGGGAGGAGAGAGGCTGATGCTGGGGGAGGCTGGGAGGAGAGAGGCTGATGCTGGGGGAGGCTGGGAGGAGAGAGGTTGATGCTGGGGGAGGCTGGGAGGAGAGAGGCTGATGCTGGGAGGAGAGAGGCTGATGCTGGGGGATGCTGGGAGGAGAGAGGCTGATGCTGGGGGAGGCTGGGAGGAGAGAGGCTGATGCTGGGGGAGGCTGGGAGGAGAGAGGCTGATGCTGGGGGAAGCTGGGGGAGAGAGGCTGAAGCTGGGGGAGGCTGGGGGGGAGAGAGGCTGAAGCTGGGGGGAGAGAGGTTGATGCTGGGGGGAGAGAGGCTGATGCTGGGGGAGAGGCTGCTGGTGAAGGCGGGGGAGAGCGGCTGCTGCTGGGGGAATGGGAGAGAGGGGCCAATCCTAGAGACAGGACAAGGGTTGAGGGATAGTGCAATGACAAAATCGATGGCGGGGGAGTGTAAGGACTCAGAATGAGAGGGGGGCAGCAATGGGAGCTCATTATGGAGAAGGGGCAGCATGTGTGGGCTCAGTATGGAGTGGAGCAATGTAGGGGAGTCAATATCAAGAGTGGGGTAGTGTGTGTGTGTGTGTGTGTGTGTGTGTGTGTGTGTGTGTGTGTGTCTCAGCATAAGTGTTGGTGTGGTGGTCTTAGTATGAATGGGGCAGCATGGAGGTGTCATGAAAAAGAGGAAGGCAGCATTAGGAGCTCATGGAGAGGGGCAGCATGCATGGGACATTGTGAGGAGGGGGCAGCATGCATGGGACATTGTGAGGAGGGGGCAGCATGCATGGGACACTGTGAGGAGGGGGCAGCATGCATGGGACATTGTGAGGAGGGGGCAGCATGCATGGGACACTGTGAGGAGGGGGCAGCATGCATGGGACACTGTGCAGATCATATTTCATAATTGAGGAAGGTGTGGTGGGTATAATTTATAAGGGAGGGCAGTGTGTAGTTTATTAGGGGCAGTGTGACAGTCACATTATATAAGTGGGGATGGTGTGGTGGGAATATTTTATACTCATGCTATGTTTTGATGTGCCTGTGGTGATCTCCATTGGAGGGGTTAGTGCCCTTCGTTTCTCATTGATACTTTTTCAAGTGTTTTACAGAATAGATCTGCCTTAAACAGATGTCGTGTGCGAAAACTCAGTGTTACGTTGTCACTAAGGGGCGTGACCACTTAAAGTGCCTAGGGCAGCATGAAGGCAAAATACAGCCCTGTGTGTGTGTGTGTGTATATGTATATGTATGTGTATGTATGTATGTATGTATGTATGTATGTATGTATGTATGCAGGGCTGTATTTTGCGCCCCGTAGTGACAACGTAACACTGAGTTTTCGCACACGACATCTGTTTAAGGCAGATCTACTCTGTAAAATACTTGAAAAAGTATCAATGAGAAACAAAGGGCACTAACCCCTCCAATGGAGATCACCACAGGCACATCAAAACATAGCATGAGTATAAAATATTCCCACCACACCGTCCCCACTTATATACTGTGACTGTCACACTGCCCTCCCTTATAAATTATACCCACCACACCTTCCTCAATTATGAAATATGATCTGCACATTGACCTCACATCATGCTGCCCCCTCCTCCCAATGTCCCATGCATGCTGCCCCCTCCTCCCAATGTCCCATGCATGCTGCCCCTCCTCACAATGTCCCATGCATGCTGCCCCCTCCTCAGTGTCCCATGCATGCTGCCCCCTCCTCAGTGTCCCATGCATGCTGCCCCCTCCTCACAATGTCCCATGCATGCTGCCCCTCTCCATGAGCTCCTAATGCTGCCTTTCTCTTTTTCATAATGACACCTCCATGCTGCCCCATTCATACTAAGACCACCACACTAACGCTTATGCTGAGACACCACACACACACACACACACACACACACACACACACACACACACACACACACACACACACACACACACACACACACACTACCCCACTCTTGATATTGACTCCCCTACATTGCTCCACTCCATACTGTGCCCACACATGCTTCCCCTTCTCCATAATGAGCTCCCAATGCTGCCCCCCTCTCATTCTGAGTCCTTACACTCCCCCGCCATCGATTTTGTCATTGCACTATCCCTCAACCCTTGTCCTGTCTCTAGGATTGGCCCCTCTCTCCCATTCCCCCAGCAGCAGCCGCTCTCCCCCGCCTTCACCAGCAGCCTCTCCCACAGCATCAGCCTCTCCCCCCAGCCCCCCCAGCATCAACCTCTCTCCCCCCAGCATCAACCTCTCTCCCCCCAGCATCAACCTCTCTCCCCCCAGCATCAACCTCTCTCCCCCCAGCATCAACCTCTCTCCCCCCAGCGTACCCCAGCTTCAGCCTCTCTCCCCCCCCAGCCTCCCCCAGCTTCAGCCTCTCTCCCCCCCCAGCCTCCCCCAGCATCAGCCTCTCTCCCCCCCCAGCCTCCCCCAGCATCAGCCTCTCTTCCCCCCAGCTTCCCCCAGCATCAGCCTCTCTCCCCCCAGCGTCAGCCTCTCTCCCCCCACCCCATACGCAGATCTCCAGTCTGCATTAGAGACACCCCCATGCTCCTTATGAATCTTCAGCTCTGCGAGCACTTACCTACTCCAGGGCCCGCCGTCATCTTCTTGGCTCACGTGAGTATCCTCTTCTGACACCGGCTTCCATCGCGGCGTCCTCTGTGGCATCCTGCTGTGAGCTCTGCATGTGAAATCCACACAGCATTGGACGCAGCACAGAGGAAGGAGCTGATTGGCGCGCCTGTGACCCCGGAAGTGCAGGCGCCGGCAGTTCTGGGGTAAATCTGCTCTCTGTGCCCGGCCGCCGCAGTTTGTCTGCATTCGCGTCTTAATTGATGCGGATACAAATAAATAAAGGTGCGCCTCTCCCCCCTCCGAAAATACAACGGATTTAATGAATGTGTAAAAAAAAAATAATTTATTTTTTACTGCTAGAAGGTGCCGCCCCCTGCATCCTGCCGCCCTAGGCACGGGACCACGGGTGCCTAATGGTAAATACGGCCCTACACACACACACACACACACACACACACACACACACACACACACACACACACACACACACACACACACACACATTATGCTCCCCTTCCGTTCCATCGCCGGTCTCCTGGATCTTGTAGTTCGCCGGTACAGGATGTGTATGGGGTAACCATCGCGACTGATGTTGGACCTTCCGCTGCCAGAGCGCTGACATCAAAGGCAGGAGCCGCTTACCTCTGATTAATCAGCACGCTGCCTTTGAGTAGCGTCTTGCAGCGGAAGTTCCTCCCTTGTCGCGATGGTTACCGATACACATCCTGTACCGGCGATGGAAGGTAAGGTGAGCATAATATGTGTGTTTTGTGCGTGCTTGTGTGTGATGTGTGGACTGCAAGAGCAGGTCAGAGCGTGGTGGATGTACGGAACCGGAAGGGTGTGCGGTGAGGATTTTGCTCGTACGGCAAAGCTTGCTTGTAAACAGAATTACAAATTTACAGGAAGCTTTGCTTGTAAAGCGAAAAACTCGCTAACTGGGTTAACTGTTCTCTGGGAGCGGCGCCTCCTCTCTCGGCCATTTTGCTCCTCTGTCTTCTGAAGCCTATGTGCTTGACGCATCCACGTCATACACACTCGCTGGCACTGAGGTCCTGCACAGGCGCACTTTGATCATCAAAGTATTGTAGTGCGCCTGTGCAGAGAGGAGGCGCCGGTCCCAGAGAACAGCGCCGCCCACCGAGCCAACCAGCACCGCAGCGACCAGTTTAGGTGAGTACTATAAAGTGTTTTTTATGTTCTCACAGCGGCCTGGGCTCTTATATACAGTATGTTAGAATGCTGTATACAAGAGCTCACTGGTGATGGCCGCAGCTTGTAGGCCATAAAACTGGTGACAGGTTCCCTTTAAGCGAGGTTACACTGTACACATAAAGCTGTGGTGTGGGCCGGGTTAGCTTTCTGAGCTCTGCTACTGTGTCACAGCTGCTGAACCCCCAAACTAAGTGATACATTGCTGGAATTGGGGTCTCTTTCTCTACATCATGCTGCTGTCAGATTTCCTTTTGCAGCAGCCTCCATGTTTAAAGATGGGGGTAGTACAAGTGCAAAAAACTGAGACATCCTCTCATATAACTATCATTCATGGGGAGGACGGCTGCCACACAGATCAGGCTATATTTAGGGCACCAGTCACACAGGTACGTGTGATGCACAGTGTCTGGCTTACAGCCTATTGATGACGCCCATACTATTCGATCAGGTGGCTGCACAGCAGTATATAAATTTTTATAAGTGCACCCTAATTGGACAGGCACCCCAGCTCTACCAAGACAATTTAAAGGGCCCCGCTACACCCTGTAGTGCATCAGTATTGTGATGTACACAACACTATTAATCCAACATACAGTGGAACCTTGTTTTACGAGTAACTCGGTTTGTGAGTATTTCGCTTTACGAGCAAGCTTTGCTGTACGAGCAAATACTCACTGCACACACTTCCGGTTCCATACTTTAACCGCGTTCTGGCCCGCTCTTGCAGTCCGCACGCACACACACAAGCACGCACACACATATTATGCTCACCTTACCTTCCGTTCCATCGCCGACCTCCCGGTTCTTGTAGTCCTCGGGTACAGAATGTGTATCGGGTAACCATTGTGACGATGGAGGAACTTCCGCTGTCAACCGCTACTCAAAGGTAGCGCGCTGGCCAATCGGAGGCAAGCGGCTCAACGTCAGCGCTTTGGCAGCGGAAGTTCCTCCATCGTCGCGATGGTTACCCAATACACATTCTGTACTGGCGAACTACAAAAACCGGGAGGCAGGAGATGGAACAGAAGTGTTGTGTGTGTGTGTGTGTGTTGTGTGTGTTGACACAATAGGGGACCAGGATAGGACATTGCACAAGTTGTGGAATGAATTGTCTGAGCTTCCTTTATTTCCTATGGGAAATCTTGCTTTGCTAGACGAGTAACTTTGTTTATAAGCACAGTCCCAGAACGGATTATGCTCGTAAACCAAGGTTCCACTGTATTATTGTGGGTCCAAAGTGACCAATATCAAAAATACCGTAATTAGAATCACAAATACATGCCGCCTAATAGAAAATGTAATACGGCCTGCACCAGACCGCTCATAGCACCACCTGGTGGTGAGAGGCGGTCACTGCACTCACACAACTTTGTAAATAAACTTCAAGTAAGCATTTATTTTAAGATCTTTCTTGCAGCAGGAGGTCAAAGGCAAAGCATGTGACACCCAGTATCTGAGAAGAGGGAAAACATTGTCCTTAAGGGCAACTATTTTCTCCAGAATTTAGCCTTGTTTTGTAGCTTAGTTTTTAAAAGTGGAGTAACGTGTGTGTGTGTGTGTGTCAGTCACTACTTGGATAAGATTTAGTCACCTTAAAAAGTAACCGTTGTTTTAATTTTTATTTCATCGATAGTACATGTGAAAGTAAGAAATGTTGTAATATATCTCATCAGAGAAATCTGCTTCTTTCTTCTCTTTTGATCATTTATTCTCAAAATTCTTAATTAGTGAGGAGCACTAGCATGCTCAGGTGCCCGCTCATCACTAGTTACGAGTACCAAGCACCTGAGCATGGTAGTGCCCGCTCATCACTAGTTACGAGTACCAAGCATGGTAGTGCCCGCTCATCACTAGTTACGAGTACCAAGCATGGTAGTGTCCTCTCATCACTAGTTACGAGTATCGAGCACCTGAGCATGGTAGTGCCCGCTCATCACTAGTACAGAGCATGGTAGTGCCCGCTCATCACTAGTTACGAGTATCGAGCACCCGAGCATGGTAGTGCCCGCTCATCACTAGTACAGAGCATGGTAGTGTCCTCTCATCACTAGTTACGAGTATCGAGCACCCGAGCATGGTAGTGCCCGCTCATCACTAGTTACAAGTATCGAGCACCCGAGCATGGTAGTGCCCGCTCATCACTAGTACAGAGCATGGTAGTGCCCGCTCATCACTAGTTACGAGTACTGAGCACCTGAGCATGGTAGTGCTCGCTCATCACTAGTTACGAGTATCGAGCACCCGAGCATGGTAGTGCCCGCTCATCACTATTCTTAATACATAGATAAAATCTGTATTCAGTGAAGACATATTTTTATGTTGCGGAGGTAGAAGGCAGTCATTACTGATAAGATTTTATATAGATGGCCTCTAGCTCCCTCGTCTCCAGTTATTTTGTATTTTCAACTTCTCCTGTCCCTTGTCCCATATACACTACTCACAGAAAGTTAGGAATATTTGGCTTTGTGGTGAAATTTTAGAATGATTCTAACCTTCCCTCCGACGTTTTCAGGGGAACTTAATGTGACAACCCCTAAACTTTTTACTGCACACGTCCAACTTTTCAATGTTTCAGGACTTTTTGCACAACTGGCTGTTCTGTAACAAGGAACTTAATGGCAAAATTCACAACAGGTGTTTAAGCCATGAAACTCACTCAAATTTCGGAGTTCAATTTAGAATTGTTATTAACCAGTCCTCCTCATCTTTCTTTCTCTTTGTGGTGACCTCCTGGGCATAGCATGACTTTGTTTCCTTGATTAGGATAGGAGGCGGCGATGCAGTGTTGGGAATAGAGCTGGAGTGGTGGAGGCTTCAGATCTACCATAGCTCTTTAGCCTCATTTGCATATCTGTTCAAACCCTGATTTCTCGGTTACAGAGGAATGGAACGGCCATGTAAAGATATTGCTGGACTTGTCTTTGAAAGAGCTGCATGCACATATATATAGTTTTGGGGGGTGATTCACTGCTGACGTTTTCCCTTTTTAAAAGAAGCGTTTAATATACAGAGAAATTGGAGGAGAGAAGTGATTTGTGCCGAAATTCGATAAACTAATATCCCCACTACAGAGAATAAATGAGTGATTTTGCAGATGCACGGTCCATTCTATACCTTCTCTGGAGCTTCAAATTCAGGGATTTTAGGATCAGGAGATCAAGTTACTGAATGATAAAATAGGAACAACTATTCATCTCCGCCCCATGAAATGTTTTATATATTGACACAAAAGTGGGAACCTTGGTTCACAAAAACCTATATTATGCCCCAAAAATTGGTTAGGTAACCGTGTAGCTGGGTGAATGGGATTGCTGTTGGGACAGTGTTTGCGCAAAATTCTTAAACAGTGCATCCTATCCTCTTAATGAATTGGGCGAGGTGCGAAGTGACATGCGTCTTAGTGTACCTAATCACAAATATTACTCCAGTCAGAGACTGGAATAAGATATGTGGCGTAATAAATGCCACTGATCTCGATGAAACTGACGAGCAGCGGTCACAATATCCCTGTCCCTCCCAGTTGATCCAAGCAGAACGAAAATGTTGTGAAAATTTGCAAAATATTCATGGAGTCTTGCAGAGCACAAATATTTTACATCTCTTTATAAAGCTTTTTCTTGTAGCATGTTACTTGTTTTCTTCTTCATATGCATCTTTGCTTATCAACCCAAACCGATACAGATATTGGATCAGATGATTAAAACTTCCGATGTGTCCTCTTGACGAGTAAAACGTTTTGTCGACAGTTACTCTTAGAATGGATTTTTTTATTTCCAGACATGTGTAGCGCCCCTGAACACCTCAGGGTGCTACAAGGTTCTGCATCCCCACCAGGATGCAGGGCCTTACCCCCTTAGGGACCCAGATTCCAGTGCCGGTAACACCAAAAACCCAGTTTTCCCCAACAACCCCCCCCCCCATACAATGGTACTTACCTAGGGTGGGACCAATGGATGGCCGCCTAGAGGTGGAGCCACTCCAGTCCACCAGTTGACCAGGTGGGAGGGGCAGACTGTGGAGAGTAGTCGGGAAGACAGTAGTCAGTAGAGAACAGTGACAGTGGAAGTGTAAAGGTGTGACTGAGCAACGTCCTGACTTGGGTTGACGGTGACCTGGTACCCAGGAGAGTAGTTGCCGGTGGAATACTCCCGGAACTACGCACCGACTGGATACAGGACCCTCGGACAGGAAAGAGCTTCAAGCCGACCTGTTAACACCTGCACAGCAAAGGGGACCATCAAGGACCTTGCTGACCATAAAGAATCTGAAGACTCAGTAGCAAAGGGAGAACCTGGAACAGGACCAGAGACTCCAACCCCCACAGGGACTACTGTCAGGCGGACAGAAGTGGACAACCATATAGCGGGGACCCCCAGTGTTCCATACCATGGGGACCCACTTACCAGAGACAGGTGCAGGGGAAGAAGGTACCAGAGAACCAGACTGGCACTGGGACGAAGGGAATCTGGAGGCGAAACCAGCCGACCTCGGGCAACCAGTTAACATCCCAAGTGAGTAAACCAGTTGCAGTGAATACCTGTCTGGACTACTTCTTACGATGCCCACCGCATCATACAGCCGCTGGGGCAATACCCTACTTGTGGAGGGACTACCATACTAGCTGCCAATACCACCAGCCCCAGTAGAGACATTCTGCAGCGGCGTCTCCCTACACTTAGCCAGAACTCCGCAAGTGGCGTCAAGAATAAACTTTATTCACCAACCCCCTGTAAATATCCCAATTACAAAAAGGGCCCAGGTCACAGGACCGGGTAACGGCCACCACCGTGACCTTCCCAAGACGTACACTGCCTGGAACAGAGTACCCCATATCCCTGGGTGCTACAAATGCATCGTGTCTGCCTAGTATATATTGTATTTTTTAACCTTCTGATGGACTGTGCATTGTAATATAATAGTCTTTATCTTCTATACAACCTAACATTGTGTCTTATGTTTTGGTTTGCCCCAGGGTTGGCGTTTTGGAGGACTCCTTCACCTGTCTGGGGATTTTCTGTGCCGTGTTTTTCTTCCCAATTGGAATCCTGTTCTGTTTTGCTTTGAGGCAACGAAGATGTCCCAACTGTGGAGCCACCTTTGGTTAAGAGGATCAATAGAGACAACAATTTGTACATCCTACTTTTCTCAATCCTTTATAAATGCACAATCCCTTTTCTTTAATTGAATAGCATCATTGTATGTGGGTGGTGATACGGTATATCCTTCTGTTCAGCATAGGGTGGGGGAGGGGGGAGCTCTGTGCCATAGAGACACGTGGAAGTGTGAGGCTTCCATACACCAGTGCCTTCAGAGACTGTACCAAGATCCCGGCTCTGCCCTGTGTTCCTGTCATATGAAGACAAGTCCCCGTCGCTTGTGTTCACATATTTGTATATATGTTAGTCAGACAAATTTCAATCTGTAAAATGTCTTTGGAAACAAAAAAAAATATTTTATAGTAAAATAAAGCAGCACTGTGATAATTCTAAAGTTTGTCATTATTAAAGTGAATAAATAATCTGTGAAACCTTTTGTACCTCCAAATCTGTGCTGCTATAGACTGCGCTAATATGGCTGCTGTCTCCTGCTCCACTGACCCCGTGTGCAAGTCCAGATGTGATCCGAGATCCAGCTCAAGACTGGATTCACTTTTTGGTCAGATAATGTCCTTTAACACTAGAAGTCCCAGGAATTTCCAGCTCCAATGGTAAACATGCTAAATGACCCCTCTCTGGGACTTTAGTATTAAAGGCGTTTTCTACTACTTTTTCCACCCCATTGCCATATAACATAGTTCTTCTAAACAATACCTTTTGTAATATACTTGTATTAGATGTATAGTTTCTATGAGCACATCTTAGCAGGGATCACATAGTACTGGATTGTTATGCAGATTCTTCTTCCTCCTCTGATACTACTTTTTCCGGTCTAGAACTCAGACCAAATGAAAGGAAGTCATCATAGGCTCCTGAATGACCGCTTGACTGAGCATGTGTCCTTAAGACACAATTAGTCTGCCTCACACAAGCTAAGCTGCCATTCTGCTTTCATCAAAAAACAGGATGGGCTGACACCTTTGCTACTGAATTGCTGCAATTTGCATTTCAAAAGCAAAGGGTTTCGTTAATCCAATCACTGATGTGGACAGTTGAAAAGCACAGAAAATTGCTTAAACTGTGACAGGGCTGTACTGGTCTTCTGACAATTGCCAATTTGACTGGTACCTACCCTGGGCTGCTCTGACACTTGGTATCTCCCAATATCTTCAACAGTGCAGGGTAAAGAATGGTGGAGGCATGCTAAGTGCTGATTCACAGGCTACTGCATAGCATGATGGAATTTATAGTATTAAATCACAGTAAGACTGCGGAGAGGAAGTGTTGGATGTAAAACATCAGAGCTGCAGGTAGCATCACTTTGTGTCTGCCAGCTATCTGCATGATAAAAGGTTTATATTACTATAATAAGAGTATGGATGCATTTGGTAGCACATAATAGCACGATTGATGAATAGTTAGGGTAGTGGATAACATTTTCTTTAAAATTTGCTTTATACCTATTTCTCATTGGTTACCGTACACTAGTCCTGTCTCCTGTAGTTCCCGCATAACAAAATATGGCCAAATCCAGCGAATGTTTCCTACACAAAGAGCTGGGTTGCAGAAGTATAGGCTGTTCATCTTGGCAGCTCTTCCCACACTTTATTATACAGGGGCTTTCCTTTTTGTCCATCCAAGTGTTAAATATTTTGGACCCATTTGCATCCCATTCTGACATGTGCTATATGCAAAAATCTACAAAAGAACCCCAAAATATTAAACTGCAAAGAAATGTAAACTACTGGAAGACTTGTTGAAACTATGGCCCCTATTCATCATTTAACCCCTTTACGACCGCCGATACGCCTTTTAACGGCGGTAAATAAGGGTACTTTTTCCGATCCGCCGCTTTTTAACGGCGGTCGGAAAAAAGGGTCTAGCGCCCCCCAGAGTCAGAAAATTTCCGGGGTCTCAGCTGCCGGGGGTAGCTGAGACCCTGGAGATCATGATTCGGGCCGGTTTTTCCGGTCCCCGCTCACCTGATGACCGGTATACACCGTATACCGATCATCAAGTTATAGTAAATGACCGCGCCGGTAAAAAATGATTTATCTCCCATCTGGCATGTTCAAACATGCCAGATGGGAGATAAATCTTTTTCCCGGTTCCCTCCGGTCCCCCGGTGTCCCCAAAGTGCCCCCCCGACCCCCAACCCCCTCCCGAAAATCCAAGATGGCCGCGCGCACCGGCGATCACAGCAGCGCGCCGGCCACATTTCCACTGTTCCTATGGTTTCTGTCGTATGTGCCATCACACATGCGACAGAAACCTGCTCCCTAGGCCCTGCCGGGTCCCCCCCTACCCTCCCCCTGGTGTCCCCCGGTGTCATACATACCGGAGTGCTGATCCCCCGCGGCCCCCTCCTCCGGCTCCTTCTCTGCAGACTCCGGTCACATGTGCCGAGCAGATGACAGCTTCCTGTGTTCAGGACGCTGGCTGCTGCTGCACAGAGTCTGCAGCTGTGACCCGGGGAGAGTGGGTGCAGATTCTTTGCACCCACTCTCCTCAAATGGAGGGTCTGCCCTCCTAGAAAATGGGGGATACGTTCCCTGAACGTGTCCCCCATATTCTAGAAGGTCCAGAGGCGACGTGGGACATCCAAATGGATTATTGTGGATTTTTTTTTTTTTCTTTTCAATAAATTGGTCAATCAGGGAATGTTTTGGGGAGTGTTTTTTCAAATAAATTTTTTTTTTGTTGTCAATTTTTTTTTTATTACTGTCAATTAGTTATGTCGGGTATCTGATAGACGCCGTGACATAACTAATTGCTGGGCTTGATGCCAGGTGACATTACACACCTGGTATCAACCCCATTCATTACCCCGTTAGCCAACGCACCAGGGCGCGGGATGAGCTGGGGCGAAGCGCCAGAATTGGCGCATCTAATGGATGCGCCACTTCTGGGGCGGCTGCGGCCTGCTATTTTTAGGCTGGGAAGAGTCCAATAACCGTGGCTCTTCCCATCCTGAGAATACCAGACCCCAGCTGTCAGCTTCACCTTGGCTGGTGATCTAATTTGGGGGGACCCCACGTTTGTTTTTTTTTTTTAATTATTTATTTATAAATAATTAAAAAAAAAAAACAGCTTGGGGAGCCCTCCAAATTGATCACCAGACAAGATGAAGCTGTCAGCTGTGGTTTGCAGGCTACAGCTGTCTGCTTTACCCTAGCTGGCTATCAAAAATAGGGGGGACCCCACGTCATTTATTTTAATTATTTTTTTTTTTTTTTGGGCTAAATACAAGGCTAGGCATCCTTTAGTGTCACATGAAAGGCACTAAAGGGCGCCAGCTTAGAATATGCAGGGGGGTGGGACGTTATATATGTTTGACATCTATCCATTCATCCATTGTAGCATTTTACGCTGTGTGCCCACAATCAGGGTTTGCAACATTTTGGGCGCAGAGTGTTTTCCCTGCGTCCATAACGCTGCGTTGTGCAGTAGAAGCACAGTGGCAGGATTTTTAGAAATCCCGTGCCCACTGTGTTTCTTTTCTCCGCAGCATAAATCGACCTGTGGCGCAGCTTCCCGAGCC
The DNA here is from genome assembly GCF_048569485.1 of Anomaloglossus baeobatrachus. Taxonomy (NCBI): domain Eukaryota; kingdom Metazoa; phylum Chordata; class Amphibia; order Anura; family Aromobatidae; genus Anomaloglossus; species Anomaloglossus baeobatrachus. The sequence continues at coordinate 251,285,412 of NC_134359.1, read as the reverse complement.
TCAGGATGTCAATTTATGCTGCGGAGATGAGTGTTCTTTGCAGGTAGAATAGAACTAAAGTCCACAGCAGCCTGAACCCAAATCGTGGGCATGGGCAGCTGCGTTCTCCCGTGGACAACACTCACATTTCTGCAGGAGGCTGACACTGGGTACTAGACGCCGTGTCGCTGGATCATGGCCACATAGCCTAAAGGCTACTTTACACGCTGCGATATCGGTCCCGATATCGCTAGCGTGGGTACCCGCCCCCATCTGTTGTGCGACACGGGCAATCGCTGCCCATGCCGCACAACATCGCGCACATGCGTCACACATACTTACCTGCCCGGCGACGTCGCTGTGACCGGCAAACCGCCTCCTTTCTAAGGGGGCGGTCCGTGTGGCGTCACAGTGACGTCACTGAGCGGCCGCCCAATAGAAGCGGAGGGGCGGAGATGAGTGGCCGGAACATCCCGCCCACCTCCTTCCTTCCTCATAGCGGCCGGGAGGCAGGTAAGGGGAGCTTCCTCGTTCCTGCGGCGTCACACATAGCGAAGTGTGCTGCCGCAGGAGCGACGAACTACATCGTTACTGCTGCAGTAACGATAATCGAGAATGGACCCCCATGTCACCGATGAGCGATTTTGCACGTTTTTGCAACGATGCAAAATCGCTCATCGGTGTCACACGCAGCAACATCGCTAATGCGGCCGGATGTGCGTCACCAATTCCGTGACCCTAACGACTCCGCATTAGCGATGTCGCAGCGTGTAAAGCCCCCTTAACAGTGAGAAATTTTTTGCTACAGCAACAGTTTTGTGAAGTACCTGTGGATTCAAAATGTTTACTATACTCCTGAATAAAATCCTTGAGGGGTCCAGTTTCCAAAATGAGGTCACTTGTGGGGGGTTTCTGATGTATAGGTGCCCAAGGGGCCCTGCTAATGTGACATGGTGCGCGCAATTTACTTCAACTTTTCCAAAATTCAAATGGTGCTCCTTCCATTCCAAGCCCTCCCATTTATCCAAACAAAGGTTTTTGGCCACATATGTGGTATCCCTGCGCTCACAAGAAATTAGATAACAACCTGTGGGGTACACGTTTTGTTGTTGCCTCTTGAAAAAGTGAAAAATGTGTCGCTAAATCAACATTTTTGTGAAAAAAATGAAAATTTCAATATGGCAACCTAAGCTTATCAAATTCTGTGAAGTATTCGTGTATTCAAAATGCTCAATATACACCTAGATTAAAGCCTTGAGGGGTCTTATTTCCAGAATGGGGTCACTTGTGGGGGACCTCCACTGCTTAGGCACCTCAGGGGTTCTCCTAATGCAACATGGCGTTCGCTATTGATTCCAGCCAATTTTGCAGTCAAATTGCACTCCTTCTCTTCTGAGCCCTGTAGTGTGCCCAAACAGTTGATTTCCACCACATACAAGATATCAACAAACTCAGGAGAAATTGCGCAATAAATTTCATGGTGATTTTTTTCCTGTTACCCTTGTGAAAAAAAAAGCTACCTGGTTGAAGTAACAATTTTGTGGTAAAATTTTTATTTTTTTATTTTCATGGCTCAACGTTATAAACTTCTGTAAAGCACCTGGGGGTTCAGGGTACTCACCAAACATCAAGATAAATTCCTTGAGGGGCCTAGTTTCCAATATGGGGTCACTTGTGGTGTTTTTTTGCTGTTTACGTACCTTAGGGGTCCTCCAAATGCGACATGGTGCCCGCAATCTTTTTCAGCCAAATTTCCTTTCCAAAATTCAAATATTGCTCCTTCCGTTCCAAGCCCTCCCATTTCTCCAAACAAAGGTTTCAGACCACAAGTGAGGTATCACCGCGCTCATAAAAAAGTGGGTAACAAACATTGGGGTCACATTTTTGGAATTACCTCTTGAAAAAGTGAAAAAATTGATGCTAAAGCAACATTTTTGAGAAAAAAATGAAAATTTTCAATGTGACAACGTAACGTTATCAAAATCTGTGAAGTACCTGTGTATCCAAAATGCTCACTATACCCCTAGATAGAAGCCTTAAGGGGTCTAGTTTCCAAAATGGTGTCACTTGTAAGGGGTTTCTGCTGTTTAGGTACCTTGGCGGACATGTAAATGCAACATGGTGCCCGCAATCTATTTCAGCCAAATTTGCTTTCCAAAATTCAAATATTGCTCCTTCTGTTCCAAGCCCTCCCATTTGTCCAAACAAAGGTTTCTGACCACATGTGGGGTATTGGCGCGTTCATAAGAAAGTGGGTAACAAGTTTTGGGGTTCATTTTGTTGTGTTATTTCTTCTAAAAGTGAATAAATTTGGGGTAGAGCAACATTTTAGGTAAAATTTTATTTTTTGCTTTTTTTCATTCCACTTTGCTTTAGTTCCTGTGAAGCACCTGAAGGGTTAATAAACTTCTTGGATGTGGTTTTGAGTACTTTGAGGCGTGCTGTTTTGAGAATGGTGTCACTTTTAGGTATTTTCTGTCACTTAGGCCTCTCAAAGTCACTTCAAATGTGATGTGGTCCCTAAAAAAATGGTTTTGTGAATTTTGTTGAAAAAATGGGAAATTGCTGATGAACTTTGACCCCTTCTAACTTCCTAACCCCAAAACATTTTGTTTCAGAAATTGCGCTAATGTAAAGTAGACATGTGGGAAATGTTATTTATTAACTGTTTTGTGTGACATAACTCTCTGGGTTAAGGGCATAAAAATTAAAAGTTTGAAAATTGCAAAATTTTCAAAATTTTCATCAAATTTCCGATTTTTTCACAAATAAAAGCAAAAAATATCGTTCTAAATTTATAACTATCATGAAGTACAATATGTCACGAAAAAACAATGTCAGAATCACCGGGATCCGTTGAAGCGTTCCAGAGTTATGACCTCATAAAGTGACACTGGTCAGAATTGCAAAAAATGGCCTGGTCATTAAGTACAAAACTGGCTTCGTCCTAAAGGGGTTAAGGGGATGGGTGGTTGTGCTTTTTGTTTGTTTTTTTTAAATTCAAATGATAATTAAGGAAACATCTGTGACCTCTAAATTCCACCCACATAAGCAAACACATACAATAAACTTTAAAAAAAAATTTAAATGAAGAGATTAATATAGCACAATCAAAAAATGGGTGGAGAAGACTAAAAAGTCGAAAATAACAGGCGCAAATGTATTAATCTGCGCCTAAATGTGTAAAAAGTTCAAACAGTAAATCCACTGTCAGCACAGAATGACTGAACTCAAGCACAGGCGCTCGGTGCACCCTTGTGGAGGCCAAACAGTAAAGTGCACTTTCCCATCTTTTTGTTTTCCTTCTATACTGATTGACAGAGAAATGCTCAGATAAAGTGGGGGAGCAGAGATGGGTGGGAAGGTGCATTTAAATGTTTGGCCACCCCAAAGGTGTACCCATCACTCATTCTTGGTTTGAACAGTCATTCTGTGCTGACAGATCCTGTCGAAGGACCGAGTATAAGTAAAAGAAAACCCAAAATGTAAAATTACCGGTGGGCGAAGGGGTTAAGCCTTTATTGGACACAAAAATAGTTTTATTGTTGTTTTGTGATTACATACCTCTATGGGGTTTTTTATTTTCCTTTTAGTTTTGTTTTTAAAAACGGTTTGCTTTTTATCACCATTTATCCAGTTTTTTTTATTTTTTATTTTTCCTTTTTCTGATGATAATGTATGGGAAGGCATATATTTTGTGGGGCAAGATAAAGTTTATATTGGTATATGATACACCATGGGGATAATAGAATTGTTTGTGGTTAAGAAGCAGCAATTTAAATCAGGTTGCTATAAGCAGGCGCCAGCTGTATAACGCAGCCAGCACCTACTATATATGAATTAGGCAATGCTCCAGAACTTTCTCTACAGAAATGCATTAGCAATGTCATACGATCTACATATACATCTAATATATATATATATATATATATCTATATATCTCACAAGAAGGGGCTTATATTGTTTTTAAGCACATCTTTTTGTACCATAGTTTACATGTGTATGAGAAAACGGGATCACAAGCAGCAATTTGTGATGGTAATGACAGCACAGAATAGTCCACTGCTATGTATATTCTCTGCTATACTGTGCAGATCCAAAAATGACTCAGATAAACATGATATATACCGACTTCTTTGTTAACTTTTTATTTAAGTTGTATAATGGGGAAGTCAGGGAAATAATCTTAAATGTGGCCCTGGTGACGATGGGCCCTTGACTCACAAAGAGTTGTCCTTCAGCACTCAGGAGAGGAAAAACCCCCAATGGAGGAAACCTCTGGGGAACCATGGCTAAAGGAGAGCCCTTCCCTTGGGCTGTGGATTGTTGAGAGCAGAGACTGAACCCAGTATCTACCTCTTCATACAGCAGGTACATCACTTGTGTAGTGAGTAAGCTTAGCTATGGAAAGTCCAGTACATGTCATATACATGGGTCAGAGCAGAGAGAGAGCATATACTCTGCCTCTTCATGCAGCAGGAACGTCACTTCTTTGTGAACACATCTGACTGCGGAAGGTCCGGTAAGTGTCATATGAATGGGTGAGAGCAAAGACTGAACCAGGAATATGCCTCTTCATGCAGCAGTAAAATCACATGTCTGTGAACACATCTGACTGCGGAAAGTCCGGTAAATGTCATATCAATGGGTGAGCGCAGAAACTGTGCCAGGAATCTGTCTCTTCATGCAGCAGGTAAGTCACTTCTCAGTGAACACATCTGACTGCGGAAAGTCCGGTAAGTGTCATATCAATGGGTGAGAGCAAAGACCGAACCAGGAATATGCCTCTTCATGCAGCAGGAAAATCACATGCCTGTGAACACATCTGACTGCGGAAGGTCCGGTAAGTGTCATATCAATGGGTGAGAGCAAAGACCGAACCAGGAATATGCCTCGTCATGCAGCAGGAAAATCACATGTCTGTGAACACATCTGACTGTGGAAAGTCCGGTAAGTGTCATATCAATGGGTGAGAGCAAAGACCGAACCAGGAATCTGCCTCTTCATGCAGCAGGTAAAGCACTTCTCAGTGAAAACATCTGACTGCGGACAGTCCGGTAAGTGTCATATCAATAAAAGAGCGCAGAAACCGAGCCAGGAATCTGTCTCTTTATGCAGCAGGTAAGTCACTTCTCAGTGAACACATCTGACTGCGGAAAGTCTGGTAAATGTCATATCCATGTATGAGCGCAGACACGGTGCCAGGAATCTGTCTCTTCATGCAGCAGGTAAGTTACTTCTCAGTGAACACATCTGACTGCGGAAAGTCCAGTAAGTGTCATATCAATGGGTGAGAGCAAAGACCAAACCTTGAATATGCCTCTTTATGCAGCAGGAAAATCACATGTCTGTGAACACATCTGACTGCGGAAGGTCCGGTTAATGTCATATCAATGGGTGAGAGCAAAGACTGAACCAGGAATATGCCTCTTCATGCACCAGGAAAATCACATGTCTGTGAACACATCTGACTGCGGAAAGTCCGGTTAGTGTCATATCAATGGGTGAGCGCAGAAACCGAGCCAGGAATATGCCTCTTCATGCAGCAGGTAAGTCACTTCTCAGTGAACACATCTGACTGCGGAAAGTCCGGTAAGTGTGATATCAATGGGTGAGAGCAAAGACCGAACCAGGAATATGCCTCTTCATGCAGCAGGAACGTCACTTCTCAGTGAACACATCTGACTGCGGAAAGTCCGGTAAGTGTCATATCAATGGGTGAGAGCAAAGACCGAACCAGGAATATGCCTCTAAATGCAGCAGGAAAATCACATGTCTGTGAACACATCTGACTGCGGAAGGTCCGGTAAGTGTCATATCAATGGGTGAGAGCAAAGACCGAACCAGGAATATGCCTCTTCATGCAGCAGGAAAATCACATGTCTGTGAACACATCTGACTGCGGAAGGTCCGGTAAGTGTCATATCAATGGGTGAGAGCAAAGACCGAACCAGGAATATGCCTCTTCATGCAGCAGGAAAATCACATGTCTGTGAACACATCTGACTGCGGAAGGTCCGGTAAGTGTCATATCAATGGGTGAGGGCAAAGACCGAACCAGGAATATGCCTCTAAATGCAGCAGGAAAATCACATGTCTGTGAATACATCTGACTGCGGAAGGTCCGGTAAGTGTCATATCAATGGGTGAGGGCAAAGACCGAACCAGGAATATGCCTCTTCATGCAGGAGGAAAATCACATGTCTGTGAACACATCTGACTGTGGAAAGTCCGGTAAGTGTCATATCAATGGGTGAGCGCAGAAACCGAGCCAGGAATCTGCCTTTTCATGCAGCAGGTAAATCACTTCTCAGTGAAAACATCTGACTGCGGAAAGTCCGGTAAGTGTCATATCAATGGGAGAGCGCAGAAACCGAGCCAGGAATCTGTCTCTTTATGCAGCAGGAACGTCACTTCTTTGTGAACACATCTGACTGCGGAAAGTCTGGTAAATGTCATATCCATGTGTGAGCGCAGAAACCGAGCCAGGAATCTGTCACTTTATGCAGCAGGTAAGTCACTTCTCAGTAAACACATCTGACTGCGGAAAGTCTAGTAAGTGTCATATCAATGGGAGAGCGCAGAAACCGAACCAGGAATATGCCTCTTCATGCAGCAGGAAAATCACATGTCTGTGAACACATCTGACTGCGGAAGGTCCGGTAAGTGTCATATCAATGGGTGAGCGCAGATATAGAGCCAGGAATCTGCCTCTTCATGCAGCAGGTAAGTCACTTCTCAGTGAAAACATCTGACTGCGGAAAGTCCGGTAAATGTCATATCAATAAAAGAGCGCAGAAACCGAGCTAGGAATCTGTCTCTTTATGCAGCAGGAACGTCACTTCTCAGTGAACACATCTGACTGCGGAAAATCCGGTAAGTGTCATATCAATGGGTGAGCGCAGAAACCGAGCCAGGAATCTGTCTCATTATGCAGCAGGAACGTCACTTCTATGTGAACACATCTGACTGCGGAAAGTCTGGTAAATGTCATATCCATGTATGAGCGCAGAAACGGTGCCAGGAATCTGTCTCTTCATGCAGCACGTAAGTTACTTCTCAGTGAACACATCTGACTGCTGAAAGTCCAGTAAGTGTCATATCAATGGGTGAGAGCAAAGACCGAACCAGGAATCTGTCTCTTCATGCAGCAGGAAAATCACATGTCTGTGAGCACATCTGACTGCGGAAGGTCCGGTAAGTGTCATATCAATGGGTGAGCGCAGAAACCGAGCCAGGAATCTGCCTCTTCATGCAGCAGGAAAATCACATGTCTGTGAACACATCTGACTGCGGAAAGTCCGGTAAGTGTCATATCAATGGGTGAGCGCAGATACCGAGCCAGGAATCTGCCTCTTCATGCAGCAGGTAAGTCACTTCTCAGTGAAAACATCTGACTGCGGAAAGTCCGGTAAATGTCATATCAATAAAAGAGCGCAGAAACCGAGCTAGGAATCTGTCTCTTTATGCAGCAGGAACGTCACTTCTCAGTGAACACATCTGACTGCGGAAAATCCGGTAAGTGTCATATCAATGGGTGAGCGCAGAAACCGAGCCAGGAATCTGTCTCATTATGCAGCAGGAACGTCACTTCTATGTGAACACATCTGACTGCGGAAAGTCTGGTAAATGTCATATCCATGTATGAGCGCAGAAACGGTGTCAAGAATCTGTCTCTTCATGCAGCACGTAAGTTACTTCTCAGTGAACACATCTGACTGCTGAAAGTCCAGTAAGTGTCATATCAATGGGTGAGAGCAAAGACCGAACCAGGAATATGCCTCTTCATGCAGCAGGAAAATCACATGTCTGTGAACACATCTGACTGCGGAAAGTCCGGTAAGTGTCATATCCATAGGTGAGCGCTGAAACTGAACCAGGAATCTGCCTTTTCAGGCAGCAGGTAAGGCCGGTTTCACATTTGCGTAGTTTTGACGGAAACGGAATCCAGCACAGATGGAGTACAGTTCATTTATTTACAGTGGAAGCGCGACACCATGTGGTTGTGTGCTTCATACACAACCGCATATGTCCACATGGTGACAGCTTCCACTGTAAATGAATGATCTGTACTGCATGTGTGCTGGATTCAGTTTCCGTCAAAACGACACAAATGTGAAACCGGCCCAAGTCACTTTTCTGCTGTGGAGTTCGATGGTCCCTGATGTAAATTTGGGTCTTTTCCCTTCCCTTTCCCCCTGCAAGTTGGTGAGATGTATAGACCCTTTTAGTATTCTAAATCCTATAAGGACATACGAATTTCCCCCACTGCACCTTCATTATGTAGTTTTGTCCCCATCCTGTACTAATGTCCCCGAAACTGGGCAACTATGCTGGTATATATGTCTCCCATCCTAGGCCCCTTTCTAGTAAATATATTCCCATCCTGGTATATATGCTTTCTATCATTCTATATATGTCTCCCAACCTGTAATGTATGTTCCTCATTCTGGTATATATTTCCCATCCTCGTATATATGTCCTTATCCTGATTTATATGTTCCACATCCTGGTATATGTGCTCATCTTGGGCCTATCCTGGTATGTGACCCCATCCTGGGGACATATACCAGAATAGGCCCAAGATGAGGAAATACCTTTCACATGTAAAGCGCCATGGAATAAATGGCGCTATAATAATAATAATAATCCTGGTATATATGTCCCAAGGCCTATCCTGGTATGTATGACCCCAATTATGGTATATTTGTCCCCATCATAGGCCCAATCCTGGTATATTTATATGTTCCTCATTATGGGCCCATCCAGGTATAGATGTCATCCATCCTGGTATAAAGTATATGTTCCTTATCCTAGGCCCATCCTGGTATATCTGTCCCCATCCCGGTATATCTGTCCCCATCCCGGTATATCTGTCCCCCATCCTGGTATATCTGTCCTGCATCCTGGTATATCTGTCCCCCATCCTGGTATATCTGTCCCCCATCCTGGTATATATGTCCTCATCCTGGTATATATGTCCTGCATCCTGGTATATATGTTCTCATCTTGGACCCATCCTAGTAAATACAGTCCCAGTTCTGTCTCTAACGCATAAAAAAAAATTCTACTCACCTCCCTCCACTCACACACTGTGCGGCATCCTCTGTAGCCAGCGCACCATGGCACATGACGTCACTGTCATGCAAGCACTAGTTACGTGTATGCCGACGTCGTCTGACGACGACTTTTTGGCAGTTAGGCTATGTGCGCACGTTGCGTACTGTCCCTGCAGAATTTTCTGCAGCGATTTGAACAGCACACGTGCGCTTCAAATCGCTGCAGAAACAGTCCGTAATGAAAAAAAAAAAGCCGATTTCATGCACTCTGACTGCAACCCCTCCCATAGACAGAGCGGAGACTGCAGGCAGAGCACAGGAAAGAAGTGACATGTCACTTCTTAGAACGCACGATTTGGGCAGCAGCCGAAGCGCTGCGCTCTAAGACGCCACGTGCGCACGTCTCCTGCATAATCTTCATAGATTATGCAGGGGACGCAGGACGCATGCAGTTACGCTGCGGTGCAGATCGCAGCGTAACTGCATGTAATTCGCAACGTGCGCACATAGCCTTAGTGTTGCAGCACAGGGACCCCAGTAGGTGTCATGTGCATTGGTGAGAGCAGAGACCGAACCCAGAATCTGCCTCCTCTTGCTTAGGCTGCTTTCACACATCAGTTTTTTGCCATCAGGCACAATCCAGCAAAAACATGAAAAAACGCATTCGGCGTCTGTTGCCGCCAGATACGTTTTTTCCCCCATAGACTTTCATTAGCGCCGGATTGTGCCGGATGGCCTTGCGTTTCATCTGTCGCGATCCGTTTTTTTGCCGGACACAAAAACGTTCATTTTAACGTTTCATCCGGCCGCCAGACAAGTAAATGATCCGGCAAAATTTACTTGTCTGGCGGCCGGATGAAACGTTAAAATGAACGTTTTTGTGTCCGGCAAAAAAACGGATCGCGCCAGATCCGGCGCGTTTTATAATGGAAGCCTATGGACACCGGATCCGGCGTAATGCAACAAAAAACGGATCCAGACGTCGGATCTGTTTTTTTGAACTGAGCATGCTCAGAATCACACCGGATCTGTCAAAATACTGAAGGAACTGATGGAAAAAACTGATGCAAGTGATCCGTTTTTTCGCCGGATCCGTCGCATCAGTTTTTTTGCCGGATCGTGCCTGATGCCAAAATACTGATGTGTGAAAGCAGCCTTACTCACAGGTTGCCTGATCCTAACATGGTAGCCACCATGTAATGGAGTTGTAGTGGAGTCGTCACTTCCTTCTGTATTCTTCATTCATTGCTGTAACTCAGCGAGCCATTCTTGAATTTTCTGCAGAAACATTAAGAATTTTGACTAAACATGACTAATTTAAACATAAGTTTTTATAAGATTTTCATTACTTTTTTCATCAATATTTATTTTCTTTATTTTTGCTACTAACGGTTTCTTTCAATATTGCATGTAATCCTTGTTATTATATTATTACATGTATGTATTACCAGGTAATTGTATAATATAATGTTGATTTATCATATATATTACTAGCTGTACTACCTGGCTTTGCCCGGGTTAATAACTGCTGTTAACAAAATGTATTAACAAAAATGTATTCTGCACACAAAAACCACAAAACAAATAGAAATGTAATTATTAAAAGGCAAAAACTAAGCTAATAGAAGCATTTCACAACATATATTTCAACACCACAGATATTCCACACAGATTTAACTAAATTGGCCAAGTAATGTGCTCCGTCTGTCTCTTTCTAGGTCTGTCTCTTTCCCAGGTCTGTCTCTTTCCCCGTCTATCTCCCAATCTCTTTGTCTTTTCCTGTCTGTCTCTTTCCCTGTCTGCCTGTTTTTGTCTGTCTCTTTCCTTGTCTGTCTCTATTTCTCTGTCTCTTTCCCCCTCTGTATCTATCAAGGTCTGTGTCTTTCCCCATCTATCTTTGTCTGTCTCTCTGGCTGTCTCCTCCTTCCCTGTCTGCCTGTCTTTGTCCCTATCTGCGTCTCTGACTGTCTCTGTCTCTTTCTCCGTCTGTCTCAATCTCTTTCCCTGTCTGTCTATCTATCTATCTCTGTCACTTTCCCTGTCTGTCTCTTTCCCTCTCTTTCCCTGTCTGTCTCTTTCCCTCTCTTTTCCTGTCTGTCTCTTTCCCTGTCTGTCTCTTTCCATCTCTTTCCCTGTCTGTCTGTTTCCCTGTGTCTGTCTCTGTCTCTTTGTCTGTGTCTGTCTCTTTACCTGTCTGTGTCTGTCTCTTAACCTGTCTCTCTCTTTCCCTGTCTGTCTCTTTCCCTGTCAATCTGTCTCTTTGTCTGTGTCTGTCTCTTTGTGTCTGTCTCTTACCCTGTCTGTGTCTGCCTCTTTCCCTGTCTGTGTCTGCCTCTTTCCCTGGCTGCATTGTGACACGCCAACATTCAATTTAAGGGCGTGGCTGCGCATTCTTCTGAAGTTCTGGCTGCACTGTGGCTCCCAGCTCCATTCGCTTTAATGGAGGCAGGTTTTTTGGTGAATAACTGTAAAGCGCGGGGTTAAAATTGCCCCTCAAAACATAGCCTTTAACGCTCTCGGGGTCCAGAAGTGTGTGTGCAAAATTTTGTGGCTGTAGCTGCGACAGTGCAGATGCCAATCCCGGACATACACGCACGCACGCACGCACGCACGCACACACACATTCAGCTTTATATATTAGATACATTTTGCACATTAATTCATATCACTATTCCTATATTTCTCTCTGACCGTTGCTGTAACACGTCACCGATTCATTACTAACTTAGTAGCATTTGCACTAGCACAATGCACTTTTTATTTATCCCAGCTGATGTCACCATGATTTAATTTAATGATCTCTTTATATCACCATAATATGGCATCTCCCAAGGAGTTCATAAAAATGGCTAATGATGTCGCCTGCGCACTAGTCCCAGAATATTACGCCACCAGTAAAGCCCTCAAACCACCCCCAGCATGGAGAGATTTCTCCTGACGTACGCCAGTGATGAGTGCAGGAAGTTAGATAAGGATGCCACGCGATGTAGAAAGAGGGGAAGGTGAGTATGATGTTTGTTTTTTGTTTTTGTTTTCTTATGCGTTAGAAGAAGGGGTCCAAAATGAGGGTGTATGTACCAAAATGGGGGACATATTTACCACGAAGGCGCTCAGGTTAGGGATATATATAGCAGGATGGGCTACATATTTACCAGGAAGGGGCCCAGGATGATAGACATATATACCAGGATGGGAGACATACCAGGATGGGGAGTTATATACCAAGATGGGGCCTAGGATGGGTGACATATATACCTGGAAGGGGCCCAGGATGGGGCCCATGAAACGTCAATGCATGACATGCCAACATCAGCTGCCAGCCTCTGTTTGGCTGATGGTGGGTGGTGTGTATTGCAGTGCAGGGACCCAATGGTTGTTTGCCGCAATATAATTCAGCTGAGTGTGCATCCTCGGATGCACATCTAGCTGAAGTAGGTGTTGGGTCGGCTGGCTCCCTCCACCCTCGGGCCTGGGCATGGTACGACCACTGTGAGCACGCTCATTACGACCCTGATGAGAGACATATTATCCATTAGGGGCTCAGGATGGGGACATATATACCTCGGTGGGGGATATATTTACCAGGAAGGGGCTCAGGATGGGAGACAGTAATACAGGATGGGGACAGTAGTACAGGTTTGGTGACATTACTACATGATCAAGGGGTGGGGGGTAGGAAATTCATGTGTTTATAGGATTTAGAAAGCTACAAGGGCCCATACATTTGACAACTTGGAGGGGGTGCAACAAATCCAAATTATCACCGGGACCCATTGGACTCTAGTTTGGCCACTGTATGTGTATCTATGGATAATATTTGCTATGTGATCCAAACTCTACTTGATCCTCTATAAAGATCTTATTCTTTTAATGGATATATAGTTTAATATTGTCAAGTAATATTATATTTGTATTTTAATATTTGTGGGTGTTTTCTGAGCGCCTTGGTCATTTGTAGGCTTAAATATTGGAGTAATCTGCCCTACAAGACTTTTCCTTATACTGATGGGGAATGTCTATAGCATTATGTCCCTAGATGAAAGATATATCTGCTCTATGGATATCTGTGCAGATAATACTGTGTTATTGCAGTATAAAATGTAAGTGATCAGAAGTTCAATTTTTGTAAGGGACTAACAAATAAATACACAGAAAAACCATATAAAAGTATAAATCAGCCCCTCCCCCATCCCCACTGTTAACAATAAAGAAATGAAAAGTTCGGTCTATCAAAGTATAAAATTAATTATCCAAATTGGTAACTTCCGTAATGAGAAAAAATGCCAGAAATTAGATTTTTGGTCACTTATCCCTACAACTTGTCCCACAAAAAAGAAATCCCTCATACAACTGCGTGGATGGAAAAATAAAAATAGTGTATGGCTCTTGGATAAAGGGGATTAGAAAAAAAAACGCAAAAATGAAAATTGTCTGCGGAGGGAAGGGGTTAACCCCATAGTGAGTGTATGTCCGGTACTGCACTTACCTGCAGGGATCCTGTTCCGCGCTCCTGATTGTAATCGATGGGAGCTTCTTCCTCAGATGCTAATAGCACAGTCAGGATTAGATGTGGCCTAAACAGCATTTCAGCCTGGAGGAATATCCCTTACTGCGCAGCACACAATGGGAATCTCCAGACAAAGCCTCGCTCTGTAACATCCCTCATTATACCCAAAGATTCCGTGACATCACAATTGGAATCCAACTGTGACATCACAGGGGGCGTGGCTACACATGAGTGATGTCACAATCGGGGCTGAACCACTAAGCATGGAGGAGCTGCTTCCATCTCTGGATGTTTTCCTTATATTTCTAGTCTCGGATCTGAATCTCTGGTCATAACATTACACAGGATTAATGCTACAACATGAGCCTGATCAGGGGATAAGTAGTCACTGCTATGGGCTGAGTATGACTGGATCAATGATGGATCCTCATTACACAAATAATGTGCCCCTTATTTATGTAGGTAAAAAGACTGATGACACTTCCTAACATGCAAGTGTGAACAGGTGCATACTGAACATGACATATATTATAACAAAGAATGACAGTTGCACTCTGAAATGCTAAGATATGTGAGCAATAAATATAGGAATATTGCATTACTGCTAAGAAAATACATAAAAAATGGGATACTTTGCATATAAAAAGGCAGTTTTATGTGAGCCCAACAGCCAACGTCAAGGCATATCTCTGATGTTGGGTCCCTATCCACTTTAGTGCCTCTGTTTTTTTGGTTAGAAAAATCTCCTATTTATGGGTGGATAGGAACTTGCTAATAAATTAAAATTGCCTAAGGCTGATGAGAAGGAGTGCTCAATCACAAGTCATGACCCCATATTCTAAGTAAAAAGACTGATGGCACTTCCTAGCGTGCAAGTGTGAACAGGTGCATACTGAAAATGAGGTATATTATATCAAATAAAGAGACAAATTGAAACCAAAGGAGGATGGGCACCACCCACTGGGATCTAACGGTATACTATAAAACACTGATTACAAAGAAAAAGAGGTATACCAATGATGGGATCACCAGACAAGATATATAACAAAATACAAAATCTTTATTAGTAAAGCACATGAACAGCACATGGCCACACATTGGTTAAACAGGACACACAACTATTAAAAACATTTAAAAAGCCAAACAGACATAGGTGCTAAGTCAGAACCCTATAATCATAAATTGAATATTGTATTAATAAATTTCAGAAACATACCCCCTGCAAAGATAGCAAATATCAGAACTTGATCAGGATTAGAGGTAATAATTACATATACTCCCCTATAGGAGATACCAAAAGTGCCAATTTATAGTTTTAGACAATAAATGTCAGGTTGTAAACAGATGGTCACAATAAAATCCACACTTAAGCTGGGTTTACACACTGAGACTTTCTAGCGATCCAACCTGCGATCTCAACCTAGCCGGGATCGCTACAAAGTCTCTGGTGAGCTGTCAAACAGGCAGACCTGGCCAACGACCTAACAGCGATCCGGACCTGCAGAGCGACTAGCTGGTCGAACTTCACCCGACTTCATTTAATGCCGCGCGGCTCTGTGTGCCGTGTAAATAAATAAATAATTAAAAAATCTGGTGTGCGGTCCCCCCCTATTTTAATACCAGCCAGATAAAGCCATACGGCTGCAGGCTGGTATTCTCAGGGTGGGGAGCCCCACGTTATGGGGAGCCCCCCAGCCTAACAATATCAGCCAGCAGACGCCCAGAATTGCCGCATACATTAGATGCGACAGTTCTGGGACTGTACCCGGCTCTTCCCGATTTGCCCTGGTGCGTTGGCAAATCGGGGTAATAAGGAGTTATTGGCAGCCAATAGCTGCCAATAAGTCCTAGATTAATCATGTCAGGCGTCTCCCCGAGATTCCTTCCATGATTAATCTGTAAGTGACAGTAAATAAACACACACACACACGAAAAAATCCTTTATTAGAAATTAAAAACACAAACACATTCCCTCATTACCAATTTATTACCCACAACAAAGCCCTCCTTGTCCGGCGTAATCCACGGTCCTCCAGCGTCGCATCCAGCTCTGCTGCATGCAGGTGACAGGAGCAGCAGAAGACACAGCCGCTCCTGTCACCTGCACGCAGCTAATGAAGAGAGCCGTGTGATCGGCTGAGCTGTCACTGAGGTTACCTGGATCCAGCGGTGGATGCAGCGGTGGCCGCGGGTAACCTCAGTGACAGCTCAGCTGATCGCGCTACTCACCTCATTTGCTGCGTGGAGCTGACCAGAGCGGCGGTGAGTAGCGCGATCAGCTGAGCTGTCACTGAGGTTACCCGCGGCCACCGCTGGATCCACCGCTGGATCCAGGTAACCTCAGTGACAGCTCAGCCGATCACACGGCTCTCTTCATTAGCTGCGTGCAGGTGACAGGAGCGGCGGTGTCTTCTGCAGCTCCTGTCACCTGCATGCAGCAGAGCTGGATGCGACGCTTGAGGACCGTGGATTACGCCGGACAAGGAGGGCTTTGTTGTGGGTAATAAATTGGTAATGAGGGAATTTGTTAGTGTTTTTTATTTCTAATAAAGGATTTTTCGGGTGTGTGTGTTTTTTAACTGTAATTTACAGATTAATCATGGAAGGTGTCTCGGGGAGACGCCTGACATGATTAATCTAGGACTTATTGGCAGCTATGGGCTGCCAATAACTCCTTATTACCCCGATTTGCCAACGCACCAGGGCAAATCGGGAAGAGCCGGGTACAGTCCCAGAACTGTCGCATCTAATGTATGCGGCAATTCTGGGCGGCTGCTGGCTGATATTGTTAGGCTGGGGGGCTCCCCATAACGTGGAGCTCCCCATCCTGAGAATACCAGCCTTTAGCCGTATGGCTTTATCTGGCTGGTATTGAAATTGGGGGGGACCTCATGCCGGATTTTTTAATTATTTATTTATTTATTTTACTGCACAGTATAGACACGCCCACCGGCTGCTGTGATTGGGTGCAGTGAGACAGCTGTCACTCAGCGTGGGGGCGTGTCTCACTGCAACCAATCATAGGTGCCGGTGGCCGGGGAAAAGCAGGGAATACGAGATTGTTTAATGAGCGGCCGGCTTTTTCAAAAAAGGAAAAGCCGCTGGAGCAGAGTGAACGCCATGCAGCGCCGGTGATCGGGGATGGTGAGTATGAGAGAGGAGGGGACACTTCAGTCACTCGGGGGATTAGCGGTCACCGGTGAATCCTTCACCGGTGACCGCTAATCAGGACGCTACACAGACAGAGCCGCGGAGTCGCTGTAAAGTCCCCTTTACACACTGAAACTTGCTAGCGATCATGCTGCACAGCGGGAAACAAAGGACCTAGGAATGTTCCTGAACGATTTGTAGCGATCACAACTTCACAGCAGGGGCCAGGTCGCTGATAGGTTTCACACACTGCAATGTCGCTGGGGAGGTCGCTGTAACGTCACAAAACTGGTGACGTTACAGCGATGTCGTTTGCGATGTTGCAGTGTGTAAAGCCAGCTTTAGAGCATAGATGTACTGCTGTCCAGATATTCTATCAGCCCGAGGGCACAATGAGATCGTACAAGGCACCACTCTGGGTATATTGTATATTCCAATTAGTAAATAATCTATTAAGTAACAGTACAGATGGTAACACACTATGCAAGTAAAAGGAATTACCACAATTATCAGTCCTAAGATACAATAAGGTCATATAAGACACCACTCGGGGTGTATAAGACATCCCAATGATAAACATGATGATATACTATGCAGACATAGCTACATATACTTAAACAGTATCCAATATGTCTCACAGGGGTGTAGGTGCACCAGGGTCACTGACTGTGGAGGACCGGTGGATACTAAGAAGGCTGATCAACGGCACTTATAGTATAAACACTAAATCATAATTTCCTGAAAAAAGAGAGACCATGGGCGAGTGTCAATACATTTACCCAGTCAAATATATAATGCAAGGAGAAAAGGGTCCTGGCGTGGTTACCCCAACCCACGCGTATCGCCGCTTGAAAAAGTGGCTTCCTCAGGGCAAAAGGGGGGCCCCAATGACCCTGGTGCACCTACACCCCTGTGAGACATATTGGATACTGTTTAAGTATATGTAGCTATGTCTGCATAGTATATCATCATGTTTATCATTGGGATGTCTTATACACCCTGAGTGGTGTCTTATATGACCTTATTGTATCTTAGGACTGATAATTGTGGTAATTCCTTTTACTTGCATAGTGTGTTACCATCTGTACTGTTACTTAATAGATTATTTACTAATTGGAATATACAATATACCCATAGTGGTGCCTTGTACGATCTCAGTGTGCCCTCGGGCTGATAGAATATCTGGACAGCAGTACATCTATGCTCTAAGTGTGGATTTTATTGTGACCATCTGTTTACAACCTGACATTTATTGTCTAAAACTATAAATTGGCACTTTTGGTATCTCCTATAGGGGAGTATATGTAATTACTACCTCTAATCCTGGTCACGTTCTGATATTTGCTATCTTTGCAGGGGGTATGTTTCTGAAATTTATTAATACAATATTCAATTTATGATTATAGGGTTCTGACTTAGCACCTATGTCTGTTTGGCTTTTTAAATGTTTTTAATAGTTGTGTGTCCTGTTTAACCAATGTGTGGCCATGTGCTGTTCATGTGCTTTACTAATAAAGATTTTGTATTTTGTTATATATCTTGTCTGGTGATCCCATCATTGGTATACCTCTTTTTCTTTGTAATCAAATAAAGAGACAGTTGCACTCTGAAATGCTTAGATATGTGCACAATGAATATAGGAATATTACCGTGCATTAGTGGTAAGAAAAAACATAAAAATTTATTTACTTAGCATATAAAAGGCCAGTTTTATGTGAGCCCAACAGCCAACGTCAAAGCGTATCTCTAATGTTGGGCCCCTAATTACTATAATGTCTTTCTTTGGGTTAAAATAGCCCCTCCATTTTATGGTCGGATAGAAATCTGCTAATAAAGAATTAATATCACCTAAGGTTGATGAGGAGGAGTGCTCAATCAGAAGGCATGACCCCATAATCCAAACAAAGAGACTTTGTTAACACATCTTAGCATTTTAGAGTGCAGCTGTCTGTTTACTGATTCCTTACATATGTAGGACCTGATGGATCAACTGTCACAATAAATACGGTTTTTTTTTTATGGGAATCCATATTATAGATATAATGTAAAAACATCTTTTACTATGTATTTTTTTCACTGGCCACCAGGACCATTATCTGTTCTTCCTACTTCCATAAAATTTAATATTACTTTACTGTTTTTTGTACAAAAAAAAAATAAAAAAAATAAACCCAGCCCCTTACACTATTAATATATTTGATTTGGTAAAATCTATAATTTTTAATATTAAACACCATAAAGCCACTAGTTTTATTAGAATTGACTGGAGCAATGATGGATCCTCATTACACAAATAATGTGCCCCTTATATATTTAGGCAAAAAGATCAATGGCACTTCCTAACATGCAAGTGTGAACAGGTGTATACTGAACATGAGATATATTATAACAAAGAAGAAGACAGCTGCACTCTGAAATGCTAAGATATGTGAACAATGAATATAGGAATTTTGCATTACTGCTAAGAAAATGCATATAAAACTTGAGATACTTTACATATAAAAAAGGACAGTTTTATGTGAGCCCAAAGGCCAACGTCGAGGCGTATCTCTTATGTTGGGTCCCTATTTACTCTAATGCTTCTTGTTGTATTAAAACCCCTCCAATTTATAAGTGGATAGGAACCTGCTAATAAGGCGTTAAAACCTCCTACTGTACTTACCTGCAGCGATCTTGTTCTGCACTCCTGACTGATTGTAATCGATGGGAGCTTCTTCCACAGATACTAATAGCACAGTCAGTATTAGAAGTAGCCTAAACAGCATTTCCACCTGGAGGAATATCACTTACTGCGCAGCACACAATGAGAATCCCCAGACAAAGCCTCAATCTGTAACATCCCTCATTATACCCCAAGATTCCGTGACATCATAATTGGAATCAAACTGTGACATCACAGGGGGCGTGGCTACACATGAGTGATGTCACAATCGGGGCTGAACCACTGAGCATAAAGTGGCTCCTTCCATCTCTGGATGTTTTCCTTATATTTCTAGTCTCTAAAATTAATATTACTTTACTATTCTGAAAATAAAACAGCCCTTACAGTGTTAATATATTTGATTTGGTAAAATCTATATTTTTTAATATTAAACACAATAAAGCCGCTAGTTTTTTTAGAATTGATTCCAGTACCGGAATATTTCCGCATTATTTGTCTGATACATTGGGGCAGATGTAGACGCGTTCATGCGGGGAATGTGTGTGTGAACGGGGCAGAACATTTGCAGAGCTCATTAGACATTGTGCTACCTATCATTCATGTGTGGTATATTAAATATGGCACATATATAGATGATAGATGATAGTGTTGCGGGCGGGGGACAGACCACGGCAGGAGGGCTGCTCGAGACGCTCGGATCCGGCGTCGTTGCAGTGGCTCGAGGGGAAGCCGGATCTGGGCCTGAGCACCCGTCCGTCGCCCGCAAGTGAAAAGGGGGGTTATTATATAGGGGAGGTTTTGTCAGTGACGCCACCCGTGGTGTGCGGTGATTGTTGGTGACACCGCCGCTACCGCTGGAGGTGATGCCCGGGACCGATGGAGTGGGGCAGCTGGATTTTTCCCCTCCACGGGTAGGGGAGGTGTTGTTCCGGGCCCCCAATACAGGTGGGATGGTGCTGCAGAGCGGAATCTGCAGGGTTGGACCGGGTGGTGTTGCTGTACTCACGGTTCCTGAATCAATTCACACAGAGTCCAGATAGTAAACCAAATTGCCAGTGACCGGTGACCTCCGGCGGGTGTGTTCGGATCCCGCACCCTGGTACAGCAAACAGGGGTCCCTTCCTCCTGCACTTAGTGTTTGTGTCCTTGATTTTGACTACTCCGCTTGGAACGGGGAAGTCCACTCCCGGTATGTTTGTCCGTGGGAGCTGTGGCCTGCAAGAACTGACCCGTGGCATCTTAGCAGGCAATTGCGGAGCCCTATCCCCGTGTTGGGCTAACGTCTAGCTCTATCTGGGCCTCCTGTGGGACAAGACCTGAAATTTTGTCCCCAGCTGGTCAATAAGTAAGGTGCGTAAAGCTGTCCTTGCTCTAGGGTTCAGATACCCTGTCGTGCACGGTCTCTGGACTGGAATCCCGCTGTCATTACCGGCGGGCTACAACCCTGCCCCGGTCCACTTAAGGTCTCCCGCGACTGGATCTCTGTCGCCTGTGGCCCTGTCTGCCGACTGCCACCTAGTCAGTTTGTCAGTAGTGCTCCAACCCCTGACTACCCTGTCACTTCACACTCCTCTCTCCACTTCTGTCACTTTCTGTGTCTTCACTCAACTGTCTCTGGCCCCTCCCGTCACACCTCAGAACCCCTAGGTGGGCGTCACCATCCGCTTGGCCCCGCCCACTGGTGTGTCCCTGTTGTCATGGTGGGGTTACTAGGCTTTGCTGGCTGGTGTTGTGCACCAGAATGGGGTTTGTGATGGAGAACCAAAGAGGAGGGATTCCTGCACCAGAAGAGGGGTGCAGTCATCTGTGACACCCTGATTTTGTCAGGGCGTCACAATAGCTCTAGACATAGGGTACAATAAATGTGCCATGTGTGCCAAGCCCGGGTACAACCTCTGCCAGATACCAGGATATGACTAATTACATAAGAGCAGTGTAGAAACATGTATACATTCAGAGACAATGAATGTAAAAGCTACAGCCCAGGAAGTAATGAGAAATCACACATCACATCCTGTGTGTACTTTACAGTAATATAAGCATTATCCACAAGAGGGCGCTGTCATCAAGCCTGACATACTTACTTGTTTGTAAAGCCATCCTGACCCGTCACCGGATTGATGCTGCCCCAAGCATGGTAAAGTCTGGCTTCATGATTGCAGCCGGGTATATTTCCCTCTGAAATGATCCAGGAGAAACCCTGTGTCTAAGGAGAGGGAAGATGGTGACCCCTGACCAAAACTACCGTTGGTTCCTGGGGTCCCTCACCACCCTAGATATATTCCGCACCTATGCGCCGAGTCAGATACCTGACCCTAGGTACTGCCTAGTGCTGGACCCTAAGTAGGGAATGGGTGGGATAAGCTCTTTGTAAGCCCCACTAAACACTAGAAAAGTCACAAGGAGGACACACGGGGGAAAAAGCATGAACTACTTATTCACAGAAGACTCAGGTAGACGTTCAGCAACAATACCTCAGATGAGTACAAGTCGCCTGCTTGCAACCAGAGCAAAATAATATCATCAGCACAATTCCAGGGAAGATGGGAGTATTTAAACACATGGAGAATACTGATAATCAGCATCTGGTTGGAAGGAAAGCTCTGCTGGGTCCAAAAGGGGAAGAATTGAAAACCCAGCAGGAAAGCTACCTAATACACTGAATACTAACAGCAGGAACAATAGAAAGTCAGTGAGCATTTTGCGCAGCCAAACACTTCACCACATCACTTTCTGTCACCCGCAACACACTTACAACTATATTTTCCCTGGATCATTTCAGAGAATAATTCATCCTGCCTGAGGTTTGGGCCGTATGCATCAGCTGACAGGTTCCTCTAAGGAGTACTTTGCACGCTGCGACATCGCTAGCCGATTGTAGCGATGCCGAGCGCGATACTCCCCGCCCCCATCGCAGATGCGATATCTTGTGATAGCTGCCATAGTGAACATTATCGCTACGGCAACTTCACACGCACTTACCTGCCCTGCGACGTCGCTCTGACCGGCGACCCGCCTCCTTCCTAAGGGGGTGGGTCATGCAGCATCACAGCGACGTCACACGGCAGGCGGCCAATAGAAGCGGAGGGGCAGAGATGAGCGGGAAGTAAACATCCCGCCCACCTCATTCCTTTTTCATTGCCGGCGGCCGCAGGTAGGAGATGTTCCTCGCTCCTGCGGCTTCATACACAGCGATGTGTGCTGCCGCAGGAACAACATCGTACCTGTCACTGCAGCAAAATTATGGAAATGACCGACGCTACACAGATCACCGATTTTCGACGCTTTTGCGATCTTTTATCGGTGCTTCTAGGCTTTACACGTTGCGACGTCGTTACCGGCGCCGGATGTGCATCACTTACTATTTGACCCTGACGATTTCGCAGTAGCGATGTCACAGCGTGCAAAGTACCCCTAACAGTCGCTGCACTGTCAGACAACTTGATTTCATTAGATAACTAATATGATAAATGTGAAATCTGCAAAGGTCTGTGTAAAAAAATGAGGTTGTGTCAGACACAGGGGCAGGCACCCCCATGTACAGCTGCTTCATCTGCACAGGGGCCCAGCCAGAACCTGATCTATGTTCTGATGCCGGCCTCTCCGTATTGCATTGCTGTCTACCATTGTCACCACTATGTCACGTTCGGCTGAGACGGTTGCATTATCAGTGATTAAAAGGTCATGAGTGGATTTAACTGCATTTGGAGCTTAAGGGGTTAAGGACTTTTTGTTGATTCTTCTGAGATTCCATTTAGCTGTAATGTCAGCTGCTGCACCTTAATGCCCCTCTCCTTCATTATTTAAACTCACTCCTGGCTCTCCCATATGCCAGTGATAGTTCATTCTATGCTGACCTGTGAAGAAGCTGTCTCTGGGGAAAGCTGTTGTTAACTTTCCAGTGGACGCGGTGGAGTTCCATCTCTGGAGAAGATTTTGAGTTCTATTATTGTATCTGTTTCCCTGTTTGTCTCCCCTCCCTTGTGTTGTCTTTACATTAGTAGTAAGACTAGTGTCTTGCTGGCCTGCTCACTAGCCATGGCTAGTACAGGGTCAGCCAGGGCCCAGGCACATGACGGCACGTGGGGGGAAGGACCTGTTTCAGGATGTTAGATAGCTCAGAAATCAGCTACAGATGAAAGTGAGATGGTGACCTCTCTCTCCTCTCCCTATGGCCAGGGCCTTCCTTTACATCTCCCCTGTTGTACCCCTCCTGTTATGCCACATGCCGTTTGTTCTCTCACCCCAACGTGACAACTATGTTGCTTTTGACACAGGACGCTGCTGTCATCTTCGCATGTAGATTTGCTGTGAAGTCATGGCACCCCAGAGAGAGAGAGAGAGACCGACACCACGGCACTACCGCACTCATCATAATCCCCGCACACACGCAGGCACTACCTGTGTGAAGTCTCCGGTGACAGCGCGGCTCACTTCAGTTGCTACATGGAGCTGACACAGAGCGGTCATGTTCTATGGCGCTCCCTGTCAGCTTCATGTAGCTGAGCTGAAAGCGTCGTGTGGATTACTTCGGACCTAGATGGGTGTTTGGGGATCAATAAAGTGGTAAAAGAGGGGTTTTTTTGTCTTTTATTCCAAATAAAGGATTTTTCGTTGTGTGTGTTTATTTACTTTCACTTACAGGTTAATCATGGAAGGCATCTCGGAGAGATGCCTGCCATGATTAACCTAGGACTTAATGGCAGCTATAAGCTGCCATTTAACTCCTTATTAGCCAGATTGCCACCGCACCAGGGCAATTTGGGATGAGCCGAGTAGAGTCCCGGGACTGTCGCATCTAATGGATGTGGCAATTCCGGGCAGCTGCTGGCTGATATTGTTAGGGTGGGGTGTGTCGCCCGTGGATAAGGGGTACTCAGATCCGGGCCACGAGGTCACTTCTGTGGGTATCACGGTGGCGTGACCCGGTCTGTAATCCCAGGCTCCACAGTAAAAAGGGGGTTAGGTAAGGGAGATTGTCCGTGACGCCACCCACGGTTGTGGTGAGGTTGTGACACCACCGCTGCTCTGGACGGGGATCCCGGGAGCGATGACTGGGAGCAGCGTAGTTGTTATGTCCCCTCCGTGGGTAGGGGGGTTGGTGGTCCCGGGGCCCGTGGAGGGTTTTGGAGCTGGCAGGCAGGTTACGGGGCCTGGAGAGGTGCAGGGTCGCGGGGGCAGCGCTGTGCCGCACGGCACGGGTGTACTCACTCAGCCGGTAATGATGACACAGTTCTCGGTAAAAGACACGGCTGGATGGACGGGTCCCACAGGCGGCTGCGGTATTTTTCCCCTGACCCCAGGTTGGTAATGTAAGTCCTCTCTTTCACCTCCGAGCACGCTCCTCCTGCAATCCGGTTTCCAGCTGGCTCCCTGATTCAGTACCGGTGGGCCACCGCCCAGCCCCAGCTACCTACGGTTCCACCAACTGTCTTCCCGGCTCTCGCAGACGGCCACTACCATCTGCCTCACTCTCTGCACGGGGGCCTTAGGCTCCAACCTAGGCCCCTGTCTGCTTCTGTCTCCCTGCAGACCTCCTCTCTCTTTCTCTGCCTGGACTTGTCTCCGCTTGTTTCCTGCCTCAGGCCAGCTAAACTCCTGGGTGGGCATCTCCATCTCCTGACTCCGCCCACCTTGTGTGTCTGTCTGAGCCCGAGGAAGAAACCAAGTGTCACTGGGGATGTCTGCTGTGAACTGCTGGGGGTGGGGGTGTGTGTGTGTTGTTACCTGTGGCCCCTGGCTTGTCCAGGGCGCCACATGGGGGGCTCCCCATAACGTGGCGCTCCCCATCCTGACAATACCAGCCTCCAGCCGTGTTGCTTTATCTTGGCTGGTATCAAAATTGGGGGGACTGCAGATTTTTTTTTAATTATTTATTTATTTTACTGCCCGATATAGACCCGCCCGCCGGCAGCTGTGATTGGTTGCAGTGAGACAGCTGTCACTCAGTGTGGGGGCGTGTCTCACTGCAACCAATCATGGGCACCGGTGGGCGGGGGAAGCAGGGAATACCAGATTGAATAATGAGCCGTTTTCAAGAGGAAAAGCCGCTGGAGCTTTGTGACAGCCGTGCAGCTGATCGGTGAGTAGGAAAGAGAGAGGGATTGTGCTGGGGATGCAGGACGCATGCAAATACACAATGTGCGCACATAGTCATACTGTGAAAAGCCACGCTTTTGGTGATCGAACCGTTATTGAACGTTAACTCGAACTGTCGAACGTCAAGCAAATCATTCGAATTCGTCGAACGACTCGAACATCGGCCAAAACAACTCGAATTTGAAATTGGCGAACAGTTCGCTCCGAACATCGCTCATCTCTAGTTATGAGTATTGAACACCTGAGCATGGTAGTGCCCGCTCATCACTAGTTACCAGTACTGCGCACATGAGCATGGTAGTGCCCGCTCATCACTAGTTACGAGTACTGAGCACCTGAGCATGGTAGTGCCCGCTCATCACTAGTTACGAGTACTGAGCACCTGAGCATGGTAGTGCCCGCTCATCACTAGTTACCAGTACTGAGCACCTGAGCATGGTAGTGCCCGCTCATCACTAGTTACTAGTACTGAGCACCTGAGCATGGTAGTGCCCGCTCATCACTAGTTACCAGTACTGAGCACCTGAGCATGGTAGTGCCCGCTCATCACTAGTTACTAGTACTGAGCACCTGAGCATGGTAGTGCCCGCTCATCACTAGTTACCAGTACTGAGCACCTGAGCATGGTAGTGCCCGCTCATCACTAGTTACTAGTACTGAGCACCTGAGCATGGTAGTGCCCGCTCATCACTAGTTACCAGTACTGAACACCTGAGCATGGTAGTGCCCGCTCATCACTAGTTACTAGTACTGAGCACCTGAGCATGGTAGTGCCCGCTCATCACTAGTTACCAGTACTGAGCACCTGAGCATGGTAGTGCCCGCTCATCACTAGTTACGAGTACTGAGCACCCGAGCATGGTAGTGCCCGCTCATCACTAGTTACCAGTACTGAGCACCTGAGCATGGTAGTGCCCGCTCATCACTAGTTACGAGTACTGAGCACCCGAGCATGGTAGTGCCCGCTCATCACTAGTTACCAGTACTGAGCACCTGAGCATGGTAGTGCCCGCTCATCACTAGTTACGAGTACTGCGCACCTGAGCATGGTAGTGCTCACTCATCACTAGTTACGAGCACCCAAGCTGATGAACAGTCATCACTATTCTTAATACATAGATAAAATCTGTATTCAGTGAAGACATATTTTTATGTTGCGGAGGTAGAAGGCAGTCATTACTGATAAGATTTTATATAGATGGCCTCTAGCTCCCTCGTCTCCAGTTATTTTGTATTTTCAACTTCTCCTGTCCCTTGTCCCATATACACTACTCACAGAAAGTTAGGAATATTTGGTTTCTGGTGAAATTTTAGAATGATTCTAACCTTCCCTCTAACGTTTTCAGGGGAACTTAATGTGACCACCTCTAAACTTTTGACTGCACACGTCCAACTTTTCAATGTTTCAGGACTTTTTGCACAACTCGCTGTTCTGTAACAAGGAACTTAATGGCAAAATTCACAACAGGTGTTTTGAGCCATGAGACTCAAATTTTAGAATTGGTATTAAACAGTCCTCCTCATCTATCTTTCTCTTTGTGGTGACCTCCTGGGCATAGCATGACTTTGTTTCCTTGATTAGGATAGGAGGCGGCAATGCAGGGTTGGGAATAGAGCTGGAGTGGTGGAGGCTTCAGATCTACCATAGCTTTTCAGCCTCATTTGCATATTTATTCAAACCCTGATTTCTCGGTTTACAGAGGAATGGAACGGCCATGTAAAGATATTGCTGGACTTGTCTTTGAAAGAGCTACATGCACATATATATAGTTTTGGGGGGTGATTTACTGCTGACGTTTTCCCTTTTTAAAAGAAGCGTTTAATATACAGAGAAATTGGAGGAGAGAAGTGATTTGTGCTGAAATTCGATACACTTACATCCCCACTATAGAGAATAAATGAGTGATTTTGCAGATCCACGGTCCATTCTATACGTTCTCTGGAGCTTCAAATTCGGGGATTTTAGGATCAGGTGATCAAGTTACTGAATGATAAAATAGGAACAACTATTCATCTCCGCCCCATGAAATGTTTTATATATTGACACAAAAGTGGGAACCTTGGTTCTCGAAAACCTATATTATGCCCAAAAAATTGGTTAGGTAACAGTGTAGCTGGGTGAATGGGATTGCTGGACTTTACACTCCCACACAGTGTTTGCGCCAAATTCTTAAACAGTGCATCCTAGCCTATTAATGAATTGGGCGAGGTGCGAAGTGACGTGCGTCTTAGTGTACCTAATCACAAATATTACTCCAGTCAGAGACTGGAATAAGATTTGTGGTGTAATAAATGCCACTGACCTCGGTTAATCTGACGAGCAGCGGTCACCATATCCCTGTCCCTCCCAGTTGATCCAAGCTGAACGAAAATGTTGTGAAAATTTGCAAAATATTCATGGAGTCTTGCATAGCACAAATATTTTACATCTCTTATAAAGCTTTTTCTTGTAGCATGTTACTTGTTTTCTTCTTCATGTGCATCTTTGCTTATCAACCCAAACCGATACAGATATTGGATCAGATGATTAAAACTTCCGATGTGTCCCCTTGACGAGTAAAATGTTTTGTCGACAGTTACTCTTAGGATGGATTTTTTTATTTCCACACGTTTAGCAACCCTGAACACCTCAGGGTGCTACAAGGTTCTGCATCCCCACCAGGATGCAGGGCCTACCCCCTTAGGGACCCAGATCCCAGTGCCGGTAATACCAAAAACCCAGTTTTCCCCAACAACCCCCCCATACAATGGTACTTACCTAGGGTGGGACCAATGGATGGCCGCCTAGAGGTGGAGCCACTCCAGTCCACCAGTTGACCAGGTGGGAGGGGCAGACTAGAGAGTAGTCGGGAAGACAGTAGTCAGTAGAGAACAGGGACAGTGGAAGTGTAAAGGTGTGACTGAGCAACGTCCTGACTTCAGTTGACGGTGATCTGGTACCCAGGAGAGTAGTTGTCGGTGGAATACTCCCGGAACTACGCACCGACGGGGTACAGGACCCTAGGACAGGAAAGAGCTTCAAGCCAACCTGTTAACACCTGCACAGCAAAGGGGACCATCAAGGACCTTGCTGATCCTAAAGAATCTGAAGACTCAGTAGCAAAGGGAGAACCGGGAACAGGACCAGAGACTCCAACCCCCACAGGGACTACTGTCAGGCGGACAGAAATGGACAACCATAGACCGGGGAACCCCAGTGTTCCATACCATGGGGACCCACTTACCAGAGACAGGTGCAGGGGAAGAAGGTACCAGAGAACCAGACTGGCACTGAGACAAAGGGAATCTGGAGGCGAAACCAGCCGACCTCGGGCAACCAGTTAACATCCCAAGTGAGTAAACCAGTTGCACTGAATACCTGTCTGGACTCCTTCTTCTGATGCCCACCGCACCATACAGCCGCTGGGGCAATACCCTACTTGCGGAGGGACTACCATGCAAGCTGCTAATACCATCAGCCCCAGTAGAGACATTTTGCAGCGGCGTCTCCCTACACTTAGCCAGAACTCCGCAAGTGGCGTCAAGAATAAACTTTATTCACCAACCCCCTGTAAATATCCCCATTAGAAAAAGAGCCCAGGGCACGGAACCGGGTAACGGCCACCACCGTGACATTCCCAAGACGTACACTGCCTGGAACTGAGTACCCCATATCCCTGGGTGCTACAAATGCATCGTGTCTGCCTAGTATATATTGTATTTTTTAACCTTCTGATGGACTGTGCATTGTAATATAATAGTCTTTATCTTCTATACAACCTAACATTGTGTCTTATGTTTTGGTTTGCCCCAGGGTTGGCGTTTTGGAGGACTCCTTCACCTGTCTGGGGATTTTCTGTGCCGTGTTTTTCTTCCCAATTGGAATCCTGTTCTGTTTTGCTTTGAGGCAACGAAGATGTCCCAACTGTGGAGCCACCTTTGGTTAAGAGGATCAATAGAGACAACACTTTTCTCAATCCTTTATAAATGCACAATCCTTTTTCTTTAATTGAATAGCATCATTGTATGTGGGTGGTGATACGGTATATCCTCCTGTTCAGCATAGGGTGGGGGAGGGGGGAGCTCTGTGCCATAGAGACACGTGGAAGTGTGAGGCTTCCATACACCAGTGCCTTCAGAGACTGTACCAAGATCCCGGCTCTGCCCTGTGTTCCTGTCATATGAAGACAAGTCCCCGTCGCTTGTGTTCACATATTTGTATATATGTTAGTCAGACAAATTTCAATCTGTAAAATGTCTTTGGAAACAAAAAAAAATATTTTATAGTAAAATAAAGCAGCACTGTGATAATTCTAAAGTTTGTCATTATTAAAGTGAATAAATAATCTGTGAAACCTTTTGTACCTCCAAATCTGTGCTGCTATAGACTGCGCTAATATGGCTGCTGTCTCCTGCTCCACTGACCCCGTGTGCAAGTCCAGATGTGATCCGAGATCCAGCTCAAGACTGGATTCACTTTTTGGTCAGATAATGTCCTTTAACACTAGAAGTCCCAGGAATTTCCAGCTCCAATGGTAAACATGCTAAATGACCCCTCTCTGGGACTTTAGTATTAAAGGCGTTTTCTACTACTTTTTCCACCCCATTGCCATATAACATAGTTCTTCTAAACAATACCTTTTGTAATATACTTGTATTAGATGTATAGTTTCTATGAGCACATCTTAGCAGGGATCACATAGTACTGGATTGTTATGCAGATTCTTCTTCCTCCTCTGATACTACTTTTTCCGGTCTAGAACTCAGACCAAATGAAAGGAAGTCATCATAGGCTCCTGAATGACCGCTTGACTGAGCATGTGTCCTTAAGACACAATTAGTCTGCCTCACACAAGCTAAGCTGCCATTCTGCTTTCATCAAAAAACAGGATGGGCTGACACCTTTGCTACTGAATTGCTGCAATTTGCATTTCAAAAGCAAAGGGTTTCGTTAATCCAATCACTGATGTGGACAGTTGAAAAGCACAGAAAATTGCTTAAACTGTGACAGGGCTGTACTGGTCTTCTGACCATTGCCAATTGGACTGGTACCTACCCTGGGCTGCTCTGACACTTGGTATCTCCCAATATCTTCAACAGTGCAGGGTAAAGAATGGTGGAGGCATGCTAAGTGCTGAATCACAGGCTACTGCATAGCATGATGGAATTTATAGTATTAAATCACAGTAAGCCTGCGGAGAGGAAGTGATGGATGTAAAACATCAGAGCTGCAGGTAGCATCACTTTGTGTCTGCCAGCTATCTGCATGATAAAAGGTTTATATTACTATAATAAGAGTATGGATGCATTTGGTAGCACATAATAGCACGATTGATGAATAGTTAGGGTAGTGGATAACTTCTTCTTTAAAATTTGCTTTATACCTATTTCTCATTGGTTACCGTACACTAGTCCTGTCTCCTGTAGTTCCCGCATAACAAAATATGGCCAAATCCAGCGAATGTTTCCTACACAAAGAGCTGGGTTGCAGAAGTAAAGGCTGTTCATCTTGGCAGCTCTTCCCACACCTTATTATTCAGAGGCTTTCCTTATTGTCCATCCATGTGTTAAATATTTTGGACCCATTTGCATCCCATTCAGACAAGTTTGTAAAGATGCTATATGCAAAAATCTTCAAAATAACCCCAAAATATTAAATGGCAAATGTAAACTATTGAATGACTTGTTGAAACTATGGCCCCTATTCATCATTTGAGGGGATTGGGTGCTTTTTATTTTTTTTATTTTTTTAATTCAAATGATAATTAAGGAAACATCTGTGACCTCTAAATTCCACCCACATAAGCAAACACAATAAACTTTAAAAAAAGTTTTAAATGAAGAGATGAATATAGCACAATCAAAAAAATGGGTGGAGAAGACTAAAAAGTCGAAAATAACAAGCGCAAATGTATTAATCTGCGCCTAAATGTGGAAAAAGTTCACACAGTAAATCCACTGTCAGCACAGAATGACTGAACTCAAGCACAGGCGCTCGGTGCACCGTTGTGGAGGCCAAACAGTTCAGTGCACTTTCCCACCTACTTGTTTTCCATCTATCTAAAGGGTGCTTTACACGCTGCGACATCGCTAACGATATATCGTCGGGGTCACCGTGTTTGTGACGCACATCCGGCGTCGTGAGCGACATCGCAGCGTGTGACAGCTAGGAGCGACGATCAACGATCGCAAAAACATCATTGATCGTTGACACATCGCTCCTAATCATAATGTCGTTGGTGTTTTCATTCCGCAGGTTGTTCGTCGTTCCTGCGGCACCACACGTCGCTGTATGTGACACCGCAGGAGCAACGAACATCATCCTACCTGCGTCCACCAGCAATGAGGAAGGAAGGAGGTGGGCGGCATGTTCCGGCCCCTCCTCTTCTATTGGGCGGCCGTTTAGTGACGCCGCTGTGATGTCACCGTGATGCCGAACGCAGCTCCCCCTTGAAGGAGGGATTGTTTGGCGGTCACAACGATGTCGCTGAACAGGTATGCGCGTGTGACTGTGCCGTAGCAATATTTGTTCGCTACAGCAGCGATCACCACATGTCGCACGAACGATGGGAGCGGGTGCTATCGCTCGCGACATTGCTAGCAATCTCTAGCAATGTCGCAGCGTGTAAAGCACCCTTTAGCCTTTCCCTGTCAGTATAAAGTGGGGGAGTGGAGATGGGTGGGAAGGTGCATTTAAATGTTTGGCCACCCCAAAGGTGTACCCATCACTCATTCTTGGTTTGAACAGTCATTCTGTGCTGACAGATCCTGTCGAAGGACCGAGTATAAGTAAAAGAAAACCCAAAATGTAAAATTACCGGTGGGCGAAGGGGTTAAGCCTTTATTGGACACAAAAATAGTTTTGTTGTTTTGTGATTACATACCTCTATGGGGTTTTTTATTTTCCTTTTAGTTTTGTTTTTAAAAACTGTTTGCTTTTTATCACCATTTATCCAGTTTTTTTTATTTATTTTTTTTTTTCTGATGATAATGTATGGGAAGGCATATTTTTTGTGGGGCAAGATAAAGTTTATATTGGTATATGATACACCATGGGGATAATAGAATTGTTTGTGGTTAAGAAGCAGCAATTTAAATCAGGTTGCTATAAGCAGGCGCCAGCTGTATAACGCAGCCAGCACCTACTATATATGAATTGGGCAATGCTCCAGAACTTTCTCTACAGAAATGCATTAGCAATGTCATACGATCTACATATACATACATATATACATATATATATATATATATATATATCTCACAAGAGGGGGCTTATATTGTTTTTAAGCACATCTCTTGTACCATAGTTTACATG
Source organism: Anomaloglossus baeobatrachus (assembly GCF_048569485.1). Lineage (NCBI taxonomy): Eukaryota > Metazoa > Chordata > Amphibia > Anura > Aromobatidae > Anomaloglossus > Anomaloglossus baeobatrachus. The sequence goes on along the minus strand of NC_134359.1, from coordinate 251,252,662 downwards.
TGTATGAGGAAACAGGATCACAAGCAGCTGTTTGTGATGGTAATGACAGCACAGCATAGTCCACTGCTATGTATATTCTCTGCTATACTGTGCAGATCCAAAAATGACTCAGATAAACATGATATATACCGACTTCTTTGTTAACTTTATTTAAGTTGTATAATTGGGAAGTCAGGGAAATAATCTTAAATGTGGCCCTGGTGACGATGGGCCCTTGACTCACAAAGAGTCGTCCTTCAGCACTCAGGAGAGGAAAAACCCCCAATGGAGGAAACCTCTAGGGAACCATGGCTAAAGGAGAGCCCTTCCCTTGGGCTGTGGATTGTTGAGAGCAGAGACTGAACCCAGTATCTACCTCTTCATACAGCAGGTACATCACTTGTGTAGTGAGTAAGCTTAGCTGTGGAAAGTCCAGTACATGTCATATACATGGGTCAGAGCAGAGAGCGAGCATATACTCTGCCTCTTCATGCAGCAGGAAAATCACACGTCTGTGAACACATCTGACTGTGGAAAGTCCGGTAAGTGTCATATCAATGGGTGAGCGCAGAAACCGAGCCCGGAATCTGCCTCTTCATGCAGCAGGAACGTCATTTCTCAGTGAACACATCTGACTGCGGAAGGTCCGGTAAGCGTCATATCAATGGGTGAGAGCAAAAGCCGAACCAAGAATCTGCCTCTTCATGCAGTAGGAAAATCACATGTCTGTGAAAACCTCTGACTGTGGAAAGTCCGGTAAGTGTCATATCAATGGGTGACAGCAAAGACCGAACCAGGAATATGCCTCTTCATGCAGCAGGAAAATCACATTTCTGTGAACACATCTGACTGCGAAAGGTCCGGTAAGTGTCATATCAATGGGAGAGCGCAGAAACCGAGCCAGGAATCTGCCTTTTCATGCAGCAGGAACGTCACTTCTCAGTGAACACATCTGACTGCCGAAAATCCGGTGAATGTCATATCCATGTGTGAGCGCAGAAACCGTGCCAGGAATCTGTCTCTTCATGCAGCAGGAACGTCACTTCTCAGTGAACACATCTGACTGCTGAAAGTCCGGTAAGTATCATATCAATGGGAGAGCGCAGAAACCGTGCCAGGAATCTGCCTCTTCATGCAGCAGGAAAGTTACTTCTCAGTGAACATATCTGACTGCGGAAAGTCCGGTAAGTGTCATATCAATGGGTGAGAGCAAAGACCGAACCAGTAATATGCCTCTAAATGCAGCAGGAAAAATCACATGTCTGTGAACACCTCTGACTGCGGAAAGTCCGGTAAGTGTCATATCAATGGGAGAGCGCAGAAACCAAGCCAGCAATCTGCCTCTTCATGCAGCAGGAACGTCACTTCTCAGTAAACATATCTGACTGCGGAAAATCCGGTGTCATATCAATGGGTGAGAGCAAAGACCGAACCAGGAATATGCCTCTTCATACAGCAGGAAAATCACATGTCTGTGAACACATCTGACTGCGGAAAGTCCGGTTAGTGTCATATCAATGGGTGAGAGCAAAGACCGAACCAGGAATATGCCTCTAAATGCAGCAGGAAAATCACATGTCTGTGAACACATCTGACTGTGGAAAGTCCGGTAAGTGTCATATCCATGGGTGAGCGCAGAAACTGAACCAGGAATATGCCTCTTCATGCAGCAGGAACGTCACTTCTCAGTGAACACATCTGACTGCGGAAAGTCCGGTAGGCGTTATATCAATGGGTGAGAGCAAAAGCCGAACCAGGAATATGCCTCTTTATGCAGCAGGAACGTCCCTTCTTAGTGAACACATCTGACTGCGGAAAGTCCGGTAGGCGTTATATCAATGGGTGAGAGCAAAAGCCGAACCAGGAATATGCCTCTTTATGCAGCAGGAAAATCACATCTCTGTGAAAACCTCTGACTGCGGAAAGTTCGGTTAGTGTCATATCAATAAAAGAGCGCAGAAACGGAGCCAGGAATCTGTCTCTTTATGCAGAAGGAACGTCACTTCTTTGTGAACACATCCGACTGCGGAAAGTCTGGTAAATGTCATATCCATGTGTGATCGCAGAAACCGTGCCAGGAATCTGTCTCTTCATGCAGCAGGTAAGTCACTTCTCAGTGAACACATCTGACTGCGGAAAGTCCGGTAAGTGTCATATCAATGAGTGACAGCAAAGACCGAACCAGGAATATGCCTCTTCATGCAGCAGGAAAATCACATGTCTGTGAACACATCTGACTGCGGAAGGTCCGGTAAGTGTCATATCAATGGGTGAGCGCAGAAACCGAGCCAGGAATCTGCCTCTTCATGCAGTAGGAACGTCACTTCTCAGTGAACACATCTGACTGCCGAAAATCCGGTGAATGTCATATCCATGTGTGAGCGCAGAAACCGTGCCAGGAATCTGCCTCTTCATGCAGCAGGAACGTCACTTCTCAATGAACACATCTGACTGCGGAAAGTCCGGTAAGTGTCATATCAATGGGTGAGCGCTGAAATCGAGCCAGGAATTTGCCTTTTCATGCAGCAGGAACGTCACTTCTCAGAGAACACATCTGACTGCGGAAAATCCGGTGAATGTCATATCCATGTGTGAGTGCAGAAACCGTGCCAGGAATCTGTCTCTTCATGCAGCAGGTAAGTCACTTCTCAGTGAACACATCTGACTGCGGAAAGTCCGGTAAGTGTCATATCAATGAGTGACAGCAAAGACCGAACCAGGAATATGCCTCTTCATGCAGCAGGAAAATCACTCACATGTCTGTGAACACATCTGACTGCGGAAAGTCCGGTTAGTGTCATATCAATGGGTGAGCGCAGAAACCGAGCCAGGAATCTGTCTCTTTATGCAGCAGGTATGTCACTTCTCAGTGAACACATCTGACTGCGGAAAGTCCGGTAAGTGTCATATCAATGGGTGAGCGCAGAAACCGAGCCAGCAATCTGCCTCTTCATGCAGCAGGAAAATCACTCACATGTCTGTGAACACATCTGACTGCGGAAAGTCCGGTTAGTGTCATATCAATGGGTGAGAGCAAAGACTGAACCAGGAATATGCCTCTTCATGCAGCAGGAAAATCACATGTCTGTGAACATATCTGACTGCGGAAAGTCCGGTAAGTGTCATATCAATGGGTGAGCGCAAAGACCGAGCCAGGAATATGCCTCTTCATGCAGCAGGAAAATCACTTCTCAGTGAACACATCTGACTGCGGAAAGTCCAGTAAGTGTCATATCAATGGGTGAGTGCAAAGACCGAACCAGGAATCTGCCTCTTTATGCAGCAGGTAAGTTACTTCTCAGTGAACACATCTGACTGCGGAAAGTCCGGTAAGTGTCATATCCATGGGTGAGCGCAGAGACTGAACCAGGAATCTGTCTCTTCATGCAGCAGGTAAGGCTGGTTTCACATTTGCGTCGTTTTGACGGAAACGGAATAAAGCACAGATGCAGTACAGATCCTTTATTTACATTGGAAGCGCGACACCATGTGGTTATGTGCTTCATACACAACCGCATATGTCCACATGGTGTCACGCTTCCACTGTAAATGAATGATCTGTACTGCATGTGTGCTGGATTCAGTTTCCGTCAAAACGACACAAATGTGAAACCGGCCCAAGTCACTTTTCTGCAGTGGAGTTCGATGGTCCCTGATGTAAATTTGGGTGTTTTCCCCTCCCTTTTCTCCCTGCAAGTTGGTGAGATGTATAGACCCTTGTAGTACTCTAAATCCTATAAGGACATTGCACCTTCATTATGTAGTTTTGTCCCCATCCTGTACTAATGTCCCCGAAACTGGGCAACTATGCTGGTATATATGTCTCCCATCCTAGGCCCCTTTCTAGTAAATATATTCCCATCCTGGTATATATGCTTTCTATCATTGTATATATGTCTCCCAACCTGGAATGTATGTTCCTCATTCTGGTATATATTTCCCATCCTCGTATATATGTCCTTATCCTGATTTATATGTTCCACATCCTGGTATATGTCCTCATCTTGGGCCTATCCTGGTATGTGACCCCATCCTGGGGACATATACCAGAATAGGCCCAAGATGAGGATATACCTTTCACATGTAAAGCGCCATGGAATAAATGGCGCAATAATAATAATCCTGGTATGTATGTCCCAAGGCCTATCCTGGTATGTATGACCCCAATTATGGTATATTTGTCCCCATCATAGGCCCAATCCTGGTATATTTATATGTTCCTCATTATGGGCCCATCCAGGTATAGATGTCACCCATCCTGGTATAAAGTATATGTTCCTTATCCTAGGCCCATCCTGGTATATCTGTCCCCCATCCTGGTATATCTGTCCCCCATCCTGGTATATCTGTCCCCCATCCTGGTATATCTGTCCCCCATCCTGGTATATATGTCCTCATCCTGGTATATCTGTCCTGCATCCTGGTATATATGTTCTCATCTTGGACCCATCCTAGTAAATACAGTCCCAGTTCTGTCTCTAACGCATAAAAAAAAAAATTCTACTCACCTCCCTCCACTCACACACTGTGCGGCGTCCTCTGTAGCCAGCGCACCATGGTACATGACGTCACTGTCATGCAACCACTAGTTACGTGTATGCCGACGTCCTCTGACGACGACTTTTTGGCAGTTAGGCTATGTGCGCACTGTCCCTGCAGAAATTTCTGCAGCGATTTGAACAGCACACGTGCGCTTCAAATCGCTGCAGAAACAGTCCGTAATGAAAAAAAGCCGATTCCATGCACTCTGACTGCAGCCCCTCGCATAGACAGAGCGGGGACTGCAGGCAGAGCGCAGGCAAGAAGTGACATGTCACTTCTTAGAACGCGCGCTTCGGGCAGCAGCCAAAGCGCTGCACTCTAAGACGCCATGTGCGCACGTCTCCTGCATAATCTTCATAGATTATGCTGGGGACGCAGGACGCATGCAGTTACGGTGCGGTGCAGATCGCAGCGTAACTGCATGTAAATACGAAACGTGCGCTCATAGCCTTAGTGTTGCAGCACAGGGACCCCAGTAGGTGTCATGTCCATTGGTGAGAGCAGAGACCGAGCCCAGAATCTGCCTCCTCTTGCTTAGGCTGCTTTCACACATCAGTTTTTTTGCCATCAGGCACAATTCGGCAAAAACATGAAAAAACGGATTCGGCGTCGGTTTTCCCCCATAGACTTTCATTTGCGCCGGATTGTGACGGATGGCCTTGCGTTTCATCTGTTTTTTGCCGGATCCGGCAAAATTTACTTGTCTGGTGGCCGGATGAAACGTTAAAATGAACGTTTTTGTGTCCGGCAAAAAAACGGATCGCGCCGGATCCGGCGTGTTTTATAATGGAAGCCTATGGACACCGGATCCGGCGTAATGCGACAAAAAACGGATCCAGACGTCGGATCTGTTTTTTTGAACTGAGCATGCTCAGAATCACACCGGATCTGTCAAAAAACTGAAGGAACTGATGGAAAAAACTGATGCAAGTGATCCATTTTTTTGCCGGATCCGTTGCATCAGTTTTTTCGCTGGATCGTGCCTGATGCCAAAAAACTGATGTGTGAAAGCAGCCTTACTCACAGGTTGCCTGATCCTAACATGGTAGCCGCCATGTAATGGAGTTGTAGCGGAGTCGTCACTTCATTCTGTATTCTTCATTCATTGCTGTAACTCAGTGAGCCATTCTTGAATTTTCTGCAGAAACATTAAGAATTTTGACTAAACATGACTAAATTAAACATTAGTTTTTATAAGATTTTCAATACTTTTTTTCATCAATATTTATTTTCTTTATTTTTGCTACGAACGGTTTCTTTCAATATTGCATGTAATCCTTGTTATTATATTATTACATGTATGTATTACCAGGTAATTGTATAATATAATGTTGAGTTATCATATATATTACTAGCTGTACTACCCGGCTTCGCCCGGGTTAATAACTGCTGTTAACAAAATGTATTAACAAAAATGTATTCTGCACACAAAAACCACAAAACAAATAGAAATGTAATTATTAAAAGGAAAAAACTAAGCTAATAGAAGCATTTCACAACATATATTTCAACACCACAGATATTCCACACAGATTTAACTAAACTGGCCAAGTAATGTGCTCTGTCTGTCTCTTTCCAGGTCTGTTTCTTTCCAGGTCTGTCTCTTTCCAGGTCTGTCTCTTTCCCTGTCTGTCTGTCTCTGTCTGTCTCTTTCTTTGTCTGTCTCTCTCTGTTTTTTTCCCCATCTGTCTCTTTCTAGTTCTGTCTCTTTCCCAGGTCTGTCTCTTTCCCCGTCTGTCTCTTTGTCTCTTTGTCTGTGTCTTTTCCTGTCTGTCTCTTTCCCTGTCTGCCTGTTTCTGTCTGTCTCTTTCCTTGTCTGTCTCTATTTCTCTGTCTCTTTCCCCCTCTGTCTCTGTCAAGGTCTGTGTCTTTCCCCATCTATTTTTGTCTGTCTCTCTGGCTGTCTCCTCCTTCCCTGTCTGCCTGTCTCTGTCCCTATCTGCGTCTCTGACTGTCTCTGTCTCTTTCTCCGTCTGTCTCAATCTCTTCCCCTGTCTGTCTATCTATCTCTGTCACTTTCCCTGTCTGTCTCTTTCCCTCTCTTTCCCTGTTTGTCTCTTTCCCTCTCTTTCCCTGTCTGTCTGTTTCCCTGTGTCTGTCTCTGTCTCTTTGTCTGTGTCTGTCTCTTTACCTGTCTGTGACTGTCTTTTAACCTGTCTCTCTCTTTCCTTGTCTGTCTCTTTCCCTGTCAGTTTCTTTGTCTGTGTCTGTCTCTTTGTGTCTGTCTCTTACCCTGTCTGTGTCTGCCTCTTTCCCTGTCTGTGTCTGTCTCTTTCCCTGGCTGCATTGTGACACACCAACATTCAATTTAAGGGCGTGGCTGCGCATTCTTCTGAAGTTCTGGCTGCACTGTGGCTCCCAGCTCCATTCGCTTTAATGGAGGCAGGTTTTTTGGTGAATAACTGTAAAGCGCGGGGTTAAAATTGCCCCTCAAATCATAGCCTATAACGCTCTCGGGGTCTAAAAGTGTGAGTGTGCAAACGTTTGTGGCTGTAGCTGCAACGGTGCAGATGCCAATCCCGGACATACACACACACACACACACACACACACACACACACACACACACACACACACACACACATACATATTCAGCTTTATATATTAGATACATTTTGCACATTAATTCATATCACTATTCCTATATTTCTTTCTGACCTTTGCTGTAACACTTCACCGATTCATTACTAATTTATTAGCATTTGCACTAGCACAATGCACTTTTTATTTATCCCAGCTGATGTCACCATGATTTAATTTAATAATCTCTTTATATCACAATAATAGGTGTTGGGTCGGCTGTCTCCCTCCACCCTCGGGCCTGGGCATGGTACGACCACTGTGAGCACGCTCATTACGACCCTGATGAGAGACATATTATCCATTAATGGGCTCAGGATGGGGACATATATACCTCGTGGGGGGCATATTTACCAGGAAGGGGCTCAGGATGGGAGACAGTAATACAGGATTGGGGACAGTAGTACATGTTTGGTGACATTACTACATGATCAAGGGGTGGGGGGTTGGCAATTCATGTCTTTATAGGATTTAGAAAGCTACAAGGGCCCATACATCTGACAACTTGGAGGGGGTGGAACGAGTCCAAATTTTTCACCGGGGCCCATTGGACTCTAGTTTGGCCACTGTATGTGTATCTATGGATAATATTTGCTATGTGATCCAAACTCTACTTGATCCTCTATAAAGATCTTATTCTTTTAATGGATATATAGTTTAATATTGTCAAGTAATATTATATTTGTATTTTAATATTTGTGGGTGTTTTCTAAGCGCCTTGGTCATGTGTAGGCTTAAATATTGGAGTAATCCGCCCTACAAGACTTTTTGTTATACTGATGTTGACCTTCTATAGGATTATGTCCCTAGATGAAAGATATCTCTGCTCTATGGAGGTTTGTGCAGATAATACTGTTATTGCAGTGTAAAATGTAAGTGAAAATTGTCTGCGGAGGGAAGGGGTTAACCCCATAGTGAGTGTATATCCGGTACTGTACTTACCTGCAGGGATCCTGTTCCACGCTCCTGATTGTAATCGATGGGAGCTTCTTCCTCAGATGCTAATAGCACAGTCAGAATTAGAAGTGGCCTAAACAGCATTTCAGCCTGGAGGAATATCCCTTACTGCGCAGCACACAATGAGAATCTCCAGACAAAGCCTCGCTCTGTAACATCCCTCATTATACCCCAAGATTCCGTGACATCACAATTGGAATCCAACTGTGACATCACAGGGGGCGTGGCTACACATGAGTGATGTCACAATTGGGGCTTAACCACTACACATGGAGCAGCTGCTTCCATCTCTGGATGTTTTCCTTATATTTCTAGTCTCGGATCTGAATCTCTGGTCATAACATTACACAGGATTAATGCTACAACATGAGCCTGATCAGGGGATAAGTAGTCACTGCTATAGGCTGAGTATGACTGGAGCAATGATGGATCCTCATTACACAAATAATGTGCCCCTTATTTATGTAGGTAAAAAGACTGATGGCACTTCCTAACATGCAAGTGTGAATAGGTGCATACTGAACATGAGATATATTATCACAAAGAATGACAGTTGCACTCTGAAATGCTAAGATATGTGAGCAATAAACATAGGAATATTGCTAAGAAAATGCATATAAAACTTGAGATACTTAACATATAAAAAAAAGACAATTTTATGTGAGCCTAAAAGCCAACGTCAAGGCGTATCTCTTATGTTGGGTCCCTATTTAGTCTAATGCTTCTTTTTGTATTACAACCCCTCCACTTTATAGGTGGAGAGGAACCTACTAAAAATTAGTTAAAACCTCCTACTGTACTTACCTGCAGCGATCTTGTTCTGCGCTCCTGACTGATTGTAATCGATGGGAGCTTCTTCCACAGATACTAATAGCACAGTCAGTATTAGAAGTAGCCTAAACAGCATTTCAGCCTGGAGGAATATCACTTACTGCGCAGCACACAATGAGAATCTCCAGACAAAGCCTCGCTCTGTAACATCCCTCATTATACCCAAAGATTCCGTGACATAACAATTGAAATCCAACTGTGACATCACAGGGGGCGTGGCTACACATGGGTGATGTCACAATCGGGGCTGAACCACTAAACATGGAGCAGCTGCTTCCAACTCTGGATATTTTCCTTATATTTCTAGTCTCTAAAATTAATATTACTTTACTATTCTGAAAATAAAACAGCCCTTACAGTATTAATATATTTGATTGGATTTAGTTCATGAATATTTCCGCCTTATTTGGTTGATACCTTGGGGCAGATGTAGACGAGTTCATGCGGGGAATGTGTGTGTGAACGGGGGAGAACATTTGCAGAGCTCATTAGACATTGTGCTACCTATCATTCATTTGTGGTATATTAAATATGGCACATATATAGATGGTAGTGTTGCGGGCGGGGTACAGACCACGGCAGGGGGCTGCTCAAGACGCTCGTGTGCCGCCCTCGTGCCAGCAGCTAGCGCTGCTCGGATCCGGGGTCTACGGTACGGCTCGAGGGGTTCCCCGGACCCAGTGGATCATACATAACACCATACACCCCCCCCCCCACCCTAGACAGTAACAACAGTCAACCAAAAACCCTTGTTGCCTCCCTCCAGGGTCTGATGTCCACACCAGGTGGGGCGGAGCCAGATGGTTGGCCCCACCCACCGAGGAGTTCACAGGCCTGGAGGCGGGAAAAGCAGTAGATGAGTTTAGGAGGTGAAAGTGAGAGGTCAGAAACTACAAGTGTCTGGGTCGGAGCCCAGGCACTGACCGCAAGGTTGGCAGACGGTGGTGGCCGTCTGCAGGAGTTAGTGGAACTCTGCAGAGCCGTAGGACCGGGGCTGGGCGGTGGCCCACTGGTGCCGAACCGGGGAGCGGAGTGAAGCTAAGCACACAGCCAGGGCCATCGGACCCCGACCAGGCTTGGAGCCGCCGACAATAGTCAAATCCGAGTGTGACAGGAACCCCAGGGGTTTCCCAACAACCAAGACCCGACAGAAGGCAAAAGTCCACACCGTGAGGATATACAGCCACCGCCACAGGCTAGAGATCCAAGGGCCAGTGCCTGCGGGCAAAGCGGGCTCCTATGGCACCTATACGCCGGGGAGCAGACTACCGGTGGGCAAATACAGGAGTCAGAACATTCTAAAAGGTGCAGGGAAAGACAGCCACCATCGGCCGTCCGGGGAGAGCACAACAACACTACAGCCGGCTGCGGGACCCGTCCATCCGGCCGTTGGTTTACCAGAGACTCTATCGTTGATTGCCTGAGTGAGTACACCAGTGCCGTCCGGCACCGCGCCGTGCTGTCCCTGCAACCCTGCACCCCAGCCATCCAGCCTCCCTGTTACACCACCGGGCCCCGGGATCACCAACCCCCTACCCATGGAGGGAACAACATCCTCGCTGCTCCCTACCATCTCTCCCGGGATCCCCGTCACCAGCAGCGGTGGTGCCATCATCACCACGTCCCGTGGGTGGTGTCACGAACTCTCCCCCCAAACCAACCATCCCCCTTTCACTCACGGGCGAGGAGCGCTGCTCGAGTCCCCGGGTCCGGCCCACCGCTTGAGCCACCGAGCAGCAGCAGCAGAAGCCCCGGACCCGAGCGTGGTGAGCGCGTCCCCTCCGCCCGCGACACTACTATTGTCACCACTGTGTCACGTTTGGCTGAGACGGTTGCATTATCAGTGGTTAAAAAGTCATGAGTGGATTTAACTGCATGTGGAGCTTAAAGGGTTAAGGACTTTTTGTTGATTCTTCTGAGATTCCATTTAGCTGTAATGTCAGCTGCTGCACCTTAATGCCCCTCTCCTTCATTATTTAAACTCACTCCTGGCTCTCCCATATGCCAGTGATAGTTCATTCTATGCTGACCTGTGAAGAAGCTGTCTCTGGTGAAAGCTGTTGTTAACTTTCCAGTGGACGCGGTGGATCTCCATCTCTGGAGAAGATTTTGAGTTCTATTGTTTCATGTTTCCCTGTTTGTCTCCCCTCCAGTGTGTTATCTTTTCATTAGTAGTAAGACTAGTGTCTTGCTGGCCTGCTCATTAGCCATGGCTAGTACAGGGTCAGCCAGGGCCTAGGCACATGATATCACATGGGAGAAAGGACCTGGTTTAGGCTGTTAGATAGCTCAGAAATTAGCTACAGATGAAAGTGAGATGGTGATCTCTCTCTCCTCTCCCTATGGCCAGGGCCTTCCTTTACATCTTCCCTGTTGTACCCCTCCTGTTGTGCCACATGCCATTTGTTCCCACGCCCCAACGTGACAGCTATGTTGCTTTTGACACAGGACGCTGCTGTCATCTTCGCATGTAGATTTGCTGTGAAGTCATGGCACCCTCAGTATATCCAATAGATTTCATCATGAATTAATGGGGTTTTCCAATCATCCACAGAACAGGTCATCAATATAAGGGACTGAAATCAGGCATTCCCACCAATCAGCTTGTTATTTGCGCCAGTAGCCGCTGATTGTGAACATTTGTACCCTGGAATCCTTTGCTTTTTCTCATATCTGGTCTTTGTGGTACTCGAGATCAGCACTGTGGAAGGCACAAGGGCCATGTGCAGACGGAGCTTTCTGAGACGTTGAAAAACTGAGATATTTTGAGACATCTGAAGGAGGTTTACACTGACATAACAGAGCCGTGTATCTAATGCCCATCATCTGTGATACAACACATAGCCATGTATCTAATACCACTGTGTGTGATACAAACCAGAGCCGTGTATCTAATACCCATCATCAGTGATACAACACATAGCCATGTATCTAATGCCACCATGTGTGATACAACCCAGAGCTGTGTATCTAATGCCCATCATGTGTGGTACAACCTAGAGCCGTGTATCTAAGGCTACTTTCACACATCAGTTTTTTTCCATCAGGCACAATCCGGAAAAAAACGGATATAACGGATCCGGCGCCGGATCCATTTTATCCCCATTGATTTGTATTAGCGACGGATTGTGCCTGATGGACTTGCGTTGCATCCGACTTTTGCCAGATCCGTCGTAATTGGCTAATGCAGTGGCCGGATGGAACGTCTCTTGTAATGTTTTTTGTCACTGACAAAAAAAACGCATTGCGCCGGATCATACGGCGTGATTTACAATGGAAGCGTATGGACGATCCGGCGTAATGCGGCAAAAAATGGATGCAGCCGCCGGATCCTTTTTTTTATACTGAGCATGCTCCAATGTATTGTAAAAAGCGGATCCAGCAAAAAAAAAACCCAAAACGGATGAAACGGATGCAAAAATGGATGCGCCGGATCCGTTTTTTGACGGATCAGGTATACCGGATCCATAAAAAAAAAAGGATCCGGCACATCTGTTTTTGCATATTCTGCGCCGGATCCGTTGCATCAGGCACACGCCGGATTTTGCCTGATGCCAAAAAACTGATGTGTGAAAGTAGCCTAATGCCCATCGTGAGTAATAGAATACAGAAACATGTATCTAATGTCATCATGTGTAATACAGCCCACAGCTATGTAACCAATGACCATCATCTGTGATACTACCCAGAGCCATGTATCTAATGCCACCCTGTATGGCACAACCCACAGCCATGTATCCAATGCCCATCATCTGTGATATAACCCAGAGCCATGTATCTAATGTCCATCATCTGTGATATAACCCAGAGCCATGTATCTAATGTCCATCATCTGTGATACCACCCAGAGCCATGTAATTGTCATGGTGGCAACTCACATACCTCCTCAGCGCTGCCCCACCCACCATGCTCACCATGTGGCTGCTCCTCGTGCTAGGTGTCCCCACTGAGGTGCCTGTTGCAGCACTGCTCTGCACTGCTGCTTCTGTTGTAACCTCTATTTTCCCTTAGGGGCATGGCTGGCCTCTGTGAGAATTTATCCCTATTGTGTATTGAATTAGGTTCCCTGACCTATCCCGGGTGAGCAGGGTCTATTTTAGACAACTCGCACCACTTCTAGTCAGTTTGCTGCCATAATAGTCTTCAGTTCTTGCGTAGACCTGTTTTGATTCTTCCGGTATTGACCCAGCTTGAATACCTGACCTGACTGACCTCTCCTCTCCTAACCATGGCCTTGTGCTCCAACCCTGTGCTTCCTGCCCTGACCTTAGACCATCTGACTACACCTCTGTCTCGCCCTCCTGTCAACTGCTGCAGTCCCAGGGACTGTCCTGGAGTGGTACCTTGTGTCTACCGGCAGCACAGCCTGTCATCACCATTAGAGGCCCTATTTTTGACCTAGTAGGATCAGAGTTAGAACATCAGTAAAGGTATATACATGGCACAGAGAGATAAACTTACAGGAGCAAGGTATGTAACAGAAGTAAATTGTGAAAATGTTAGTTAGGAATAGTAAGGAGAAATGAATCGCCCACCCCAGGGCTATGGGACACCCGGTGCCGGGCCGGACTAGTCCGGGGGTCGTCAGTGGTGGCGGGGCCCGACTCCGTGGCCCTGGTGGGTGTCAATTAAATAGGGCTGGTGAATAAAGTTTATGGATGTCGTGACGCCACCTGTGGTTTGCGGCTATTAAGCCGCCGCTGCTGTATGGGGCCTCTGGGGCTGATGGAATGGCAGCTTGGATGGTCCTGCTCCCCACAGCGGCACCCCGGGGCAACAGTTGGTGCTGAAGTGGAGTGATGGAAGTCTATGCAGGCGACAATAACTGAGACAACACCAGAGGGTGCAATTCCAAGGTCTTTACTCACATTTCCTGGGCTGCAGCACACTGGTGCTTTTTGGGCGGCTGGGACCCACTATCAGGGACCTCCGCCAATCCCGGGTAGATCTTGGAATGAAAGCCGGTACCCTGTTCTAAAGTGTCTCTGTCTTCAGCTGTCTCCTTAAGCCTTGCCTTTGTAGGATGAACCTGGCTCGGCCTCCACTACAGCCTCCGGGCCAGGGGCTCGCATGTCGGTTTTCTGCCCCCTTTCCAAAGGTTCTGCTGTGGGCTGTGGCCTGGGGAGCTTGCAGATTTCCCTGGGCCTCGGTTTTTACTGTTGGAGATGATTTTTCACTCCTCCGGTTTCTAGGGACCGTCCCCTGATGCAGCTTGATCCCTCCACCGATCTTCCTTTGGAACAGGCCACCAACTCAAAAGCTATCTGTGGCCCTGGAATCCCTTCTTCTCTCTACTTGGTGTCACCTGGACTCTCTGAGTCCCAGGATCTTCACCAGGAAGCGTCTCTTTCTTTCTTTTGCTCCTGTCTGACTAGAGCACAACTCTTTCCACCCTTCTGCCTTCCGCAGAACTCCTTCCTCTTCTCCTCACTTTCTCACTCTCCAACTTCAACTAACTAAACTTGACCTTCCTTTCTCTGTCTGCTCTCTGGTGGCTCCTCCCACCTCCCCAGTTGCTAAGCTGTACCCTATAGGAGCAGGGATGGGTCTTACGGCCCCTCCCAGCAGGCAGCATGGGAGGGTTGCTGCCACTGTCCCTGGTCCCAGTGTGTACCTAACAATGGGTGTAGTGTAGATTTGCCTGAGTACCGGCGTTCACTCCTTTCCTTACCCAGAATGGGACATCACACCTCTGGCTGGGGTGCAATGTTCCTGTGGCGACGGAAGCCTCAGGGGCGCCACACAAATGAAAGAGGGTTACATTAGTAGAGGAAAACCTCTTTAAAACCACACAGCCAAGATTTCTTTACGTCCTGTTACTTCTAACTTAAAAAAAAAATATGTCCAGAATACATCCTTTCCTTAACCCTGAATTTGCTAAAATGTTAGTGTATGCCCTCATCATCTCTCGCCTCAACTACTGCAATATCCTTCTCTGTGGCCTCCCTGCTATCATTCTTGCACCTCTCTAGTCCGTCCTTAACTTTGCTGCCCAACTAAAGGGTGCTTTACACGCTGCGACATCGCTAACTATATATTATCGGGGTCATGTCGTTAGTGATGCACATCCGGCGCCGTTAGCGGCATTGCAGCGTGTGACACCAAGGAGCGACGATCAACGATCGCAAAAACGTCAAAAATCGTTGAGCGTTGACACGTCTCTCATTTTCATAATATCGTTGGTGGTGCGTGCCGCTGGTTGTTCGTCATTCCTGCGGCATCACACATCGCTATGTGTGACACCGCAGGAACGACGAACATCTCCTTACCTGCGTCCACCGGCAATGAGGAAGGAAGGAGGTGGGCGGCATGTTCCGGCCGCTTATCTCCGCCCTTCCTCTGCTATTGGGCGGCCGCTTAGTGACGCCGCTATGACGCCGAACGAACCTCCTTCTTGAAGGAGGGATTGTTCGGCGGTCACAGCGACGTTGTTGAAAAGGTATGTGCGTTTGACGCTGCCGTAGCGTAATGTTCGCTACGGCAGCAATCTCCAAATGTCGCACAAACGGCGGGGGAGGGTGTTATCGCTAACTATGTTGCAGCGTGTAAACCGCCTTAATCCACCTCCTCGCTACGCCACCGCAAATCCCTTCGTTGGCTCCAAATTATCCAACATATCCAGTTCACACTACTAACATTGCCCTACAAATCTGCTCATAATCTGTGTCCTCTGCGTATCTGATATCTTCCAATACGTAATCTCCGGTCCTCCCCAGACCTCCTGCATAGTGTAGTGGAAGAACATTGATGGGAGGGCTGGTCGGGGTCACTTTAAAATCAAAATTGATTGGAGGAGCAGTGATCTGGAAGAAGGAAAATGTTCCATTCTACGGTTGAGTGGATTGAGTATGCACGGCACGCGAGCCAACTTCCCACGGTACCGTGCCAAAATCACTCAATGACGCTTTTGGTGCACTCGCAGTAAATAGATATTCACCTACAATACCCAATTATTCCTCAAGGAGGTAGAGAAAGAGTCGTTATCCACAAAGGGCAGATATGTCATCTGTTCCCAGTCGTTTCCTAAAGTTTCCTTCAATAACTTATTTAATATGGAAAATGCACAGTCAGCGTTCTGCGGTTAGTCATTACTGTAGGATTCATTCAGACATCCAGATTGTTTTTCATCATTTTTCAGGATTTGATTTTCATCCATTTTTGGACCATGTGCCAAAGTTTTCCATCAGTGCGGCATCCGTTTTTCTCTTCTGCAAAAAAAAAAAAAAAGGAAGAAAATAATAATAATAATGCAATTTTTTATGGTAATTAGTCTGCAAAAAAAGAGATGTGATCCTGCCCGTAGACTGTAACGGGCATGTGTTCTATCGGTCAGAAACACAGAGCATATATGTGAAATATGGACTTGTAAATTGGGCCTTAAACTTGATTTCTTAATTAAGTACTTGTATAGAATAGCAGTAAGATAAGCCGGCCCCAAATGCAATTATTGTCCAAAAATGTGTGTTTTAGTTTAAAGGAACCAGATGAGTAGTTATAGTGGATGCAAATATAATAGTTGAATTTGGGCTCTGGTTACTGGTTACTGCTGTCCACCATGTCTATTTCATCAAATACTGGAGATACCAGAAGTGTTAAGATAAGAAGAGGCTGCTCACACTGCTGTCTACTATGTCTATCTGCTCTAATACTGGGGATTCCAGGGGTGCTGAGGTAAGAAGAGACTGCTCACACTGCTGTCCGCTATGTCTATCTGCTCTAATACTGGAGATTCCAGGGGTGATGAGGTAAGAAGAGGCTGCTGACACTGCTGTCTGCAATGTCTATCTGCTCTAATACTGGAGATTCCAGGAGTGATGAGGTAAGAAGAGGCTGCTCACGCTGCTGTCTACCATGTCTATCTGCTCTAATACTGGAGATTCCAGGGGTGCTGAGGTAAGAAGAGGCTGCTGACACTGCTGTCTACCATGTCTATCTGCTCTAATACTGGAGATTCCAGGGGTGAGGAGGTAAGAAGAGGCTGCTGACACTGCTGTCTACCATGTCTATCTGCTCTAATACTGGAGATTCCAGGGGTGATGAGGTAAGACGAGGCTGCTCACACTGCTGTCTACCATGTCTATTGTGCTCTAATACTGGAGATTCCAGGAGTGCTGAAGTAAGAAGAGGCTGCTCACACTGCTGTCTACCATGTCTATCTGCTCTAATACTGGAGATTCCAGCGGTGATGAGGTAAGAAGAGGCTGCTCACACTGCTGTCTACCATGTCCATCTGCTCTAATACCTCAGCACCCTTGGAATCTCCAGTATTAGAGCAGATAAACATGGTGGACAGCAGTGTGAGCAGCCTCTTCTTAACTGAGCACCGCTGGAATCTCCAGTAAGAAGAGGCTGCTCACACTGCTGTCCACCATCTCTATCTGCTCTAATACTGAAGATTCCAGGGGTTCTGAGGTAAGAATAGGCTGCTTGCACTGCTGTCTACCTTGTCTATCTGCTCTAATACCGAAAACTGGAGATTCCAGAAGTGTTAAGGGCAGAAGAGGCTGCTCACACTGCTGTCTACCATGTCTATCTGCTCTAATACTGGAGATTCCAGGGTGCTGAGGTAAGAAGAGGCTGCTCATACTGCTGTCTACCATGTCTACCTGCTCTAATACTGAATATTCCAGGGGTTCCGAGGTAAGAAGAGGCTGCTCACACTGCTGTCTACCATGTCTATCTGCTCTAATACTAGAGATTCCAAGGGTGCTGAGGTAAGAAGAGGCTGCTAACATTGCTTATCTACCCTGTCTGACTAATAATATATTGGAGATATCCAGAGTGAAGAGGTAGGAAGAGGCTGCTGACACTGCTATCCACTTTGTCTAGCTGGCACAAAAACCACATCAGAAAAGACGAGAACAAAATTAGAAAAAATGTAAGAAAAAAGAAGTAATTAAAACAAATTGCTATTGCGTATTTTGGGGAAAAGACCTTCATTTTAAAAAAACAGCAGAAAAGTCCTCAATCAGTTTTCCTGTCCAAGCAGATGTCCTGTGTAAACTAAGTGAAATGAACAATGTGATGGGAGCACCAAAGGTCAGATTTGCACAGTGCATCATCATTCAGCCCTGATTATTTTACAAACAATAGTCATCAGAAATGTTTCGGTATACTTGTAATAATCATGTTTTGGTGGGTTTTTTGTCTACTGGCGGCTAATTGCTGATGACTGTTTTGGCCACTAGATGTCACTTTCTCAATGGTTTAAACATGAAAGTTTGCTTAAAAAAAACAAATAAAAAAAGCTTGTTTAACTTGTACCTGCCCAATCACTATTTGCTTTTAAACAAAATGTCCATTAAAATATCCGATATCAGAAATGTATTCATTATAGATGCCTAGGAGAGAATCCCCTTAGTGAGGTTTGCTTTTTTCAACAACTAATAGCTACCAAACCCAAAAAGCACTGTACAGAAAGCTAACACCCCTTTTTCAGCACCGTTCATAGCTATTATGGGCATAGATTCTTCTGGAGAGGGTCTGCTTTTTTGGGGTGTAAACTTACCCCCAACCCGTGTTTCCTCAAAAATAAGCCCTACCCCAAAAATAAGCCCTGGAACCTGTTTTGCGGGAAAAAAATAATATAAGATAAGGTCTTAAGGCCCCGTTA
The DNA here is from genome assembly GCF_048569485.1 of Anomaloglossus baeobatrachus. NCBI lineage: Eukaryota > Metazoa > Chordata > Amphibia > Anura > Aromobatidae > Anomaloglossus > Anomaloglossus baeobatrachus. Next base: position 251,234,160 of record NC_134359.1, on the reverse strand, counting down.
CATGCAACGACGTATCTAACGACATATCGCCGGGGTCACGGATTCTGTGACACACATCCGGCATCGTTAGCGACGTCGTTGCGTGTGACACCAACGAGCGAGTGTTAACGATGGAAAATACTCACCTTATTGTCCATCGTTGACACGTCGTTCTTTTTCAAAAAGTTGTTGATTGTTGAGGACGCAGGTTGTTCATCGTTCCCGAGGCAGCACACATCGCTACGTGTGACACCCCGGGAACGACGAACACAGCTTACCTGCAGCCGCCGGCAATGAGGAAGGAAGGAGGTGGGTGGGATGTTTACGGCCGCTAATCTCCGACCCTCCGCTCCTATTGGGCGGCCGCTATGTGACGCCGCTGTGACGCCGCACGAACCACCCCCTTAGAAAGGCGGCGGTTCGCCGGCCACAGCGACGTTGCTAGGCAGGTAAGTACGTGTGATGGCTCTGAACGATATTGTGAGCCACAGGCAGCGATTTGCCCATGACGCACAAATGACGGGGATGGGTTCGCTCGCTAGCGATATCGCTGCGTGTAAAGTCCCCTTTAGTTTCGGGGAAACAATGTACTTAACACGTTCCTCTAATTGTAGGTGACTGTTCAGAATTGGTAGTCATATTAGTCTACAGGAGAAGTTCCAATATTCCCACCCATTAGTTTGCATTTTTCACAAGTGTCTACCTCTACAGACTCCATCTTTAATTTTTAGCTGATTTTGCGTTGGTGGGTAGAGACTAGGTTACTTTGATGTTTTCCAGACAAGGGGTCCCTGTTGTTCTGTCTATTTATTGCATATGTTCAGAAGAAGCTGCATGGAGGACATTATTCATCAGTAAGGAGCAGTGCAGCTGTGAATCCAGCCTTGGGATGAGATAAAATGCTTATTAGAAAGCAGCAGCACAATCTCTTCCTGCCTGTTCTCTTACTCCTTTCCTTCCCATCTCCAAAGAAAGGTGGTTCTGGGTCCAATATGTACCCAGTAACACGAGCAGTTCTGGATGCATATTACTAATCCCTGCCTAACCGTCCCTGTATACACTAGTATAGATAAAGATCTTGAGAAAAAAGTATTTCTAAAGATCTTTTATCTTATGCTAATGAGCATGGGGACTAGTCCCAAAGGCGTTACTTCCCTTGCTAGTCGGCTCCATTAGCAAGTTAGTACACCCCTGTGGGTGTGGTAACATGATAATGAATGTGCAGCGTCAGAGGATGACCTCACTCACCTCTCTGCCACCTGACGCTGGATTTCAGCTCAGTACGCATGACCCCGTAGTTTGGGTCATGAGCACTACTTCAGTTGGAAGCCGGGACGCGTACACCCGGCTTCATAGTGCGCTCGCCCGGAACTCCAGGGTCATGCGCGTTGAGACAAAATTTAACGTCGGGCAGCGGAGAGGTGAGTGAGCTCATCCTGTGACGCTGCGCATTCATTAGCATATTAGCACGCCCATAGGGGTGTACTAACATGCTAATTGGGCTGACTAGTAAGTGAAGCAACGCCTTTGGGACTAGTCCCCTCGCTCATTAGCATACGATATAAGATCTTCAGAAATACTTTTTTTAAAAGATCTCTTTATCTATGTTAGTGTATAGAGTTGAGCGGATAGGGAAAAATCCGGGTCCAGCGGCTACCCGGCGGGTTGAGAAAGAAGTCCGGATCCGATTCGGAGTTCGGCCCCATATTGTCACGGCCGGGAGGACTGGTGGGCCCAGGAGGTGGATCCACTGGACCGAGTACGCCACCAGGTGGCAGAGTACACGGCAGCCGGAGCACTGACGTGGCCGGGACGGTTATAACCGGGTCAGCAGGATCACGGAGTTCTATGGGATAATGCAGGAAACAGGCACAGGTACCCGGTAGCAACAAACAAACAGTCACAGGAGAGAGCACAAGGGGACCTGAGCATCTAGCTCTAAAGACAAGCTAAAGGACACGTTGATCAGGCCCCGCCCCTATGGAAAGGCAAGTCTTATATACCCAGCACAGCCTCATGTCATTTCCTGCTGCAGGTGTGCTGGGCCTATAAGACCAGGAGAGTGGGCGCGGCCCGGTCCTATACAGAATCCTGAGGCCAATACTCAAAGTCAGACTCCTGAGACCAGGAGCAGGACTCAGGGGAGCAGGAGCGGGAGCGGCAGCCATGACTGGTGGACACATGGATTGGATCAGTGGGTAAGGAGTGGTGCTGGGACACGGGGAGCGTGACAGTACCCCCCCCTCTAAGCCCCCCCCTCCGAGCACAGAACCCCAGGGGCACCCCGGATCGAGACACCGGATCGGGACCCAACGCAAAGGCGGGGAAGGACCGCTGACCCCGTACCGCCTTCTTAGCGGCACGGCGCTTAGCCGATCTCCCAGCAGTGGCAACGGGGGCAACGGGAAGAGGAGGACCGTCAGAAACAGGACTGGCAGCGTGGACAACCGGCCCGGGCGTCTCGGACCGGACACAGGAAAGGGACTCATCCCCGGCAGCCGTTGGCATCAGAGTCTCAATCGTCAAGGACGGTGGAACGACGCTGGAGAGCGTCGTCACTTCCGGTTCTGGCGGCACCACAGGCACAAGTGCCAGGAGCTGTGGTACACCGCAGGACTGCGTCATATTCCCCTGTTCATGTGCCATGATAGGGTCAGGTGCCAGGGGCTGTGGTACAACGCTGGATTGCGTCAGATTCTCCTCTTCTTGTGCCATGATAGGGTCAGGTGACAGGGACCGAGGAACAGGCTGTAGGCAGGTATCATGGCACGAGGGACTCCAGCGAGAGATTGCCCCAGAGCGCCAACTGATGTCAGGGTCATGTAGTCGCAGCCAGGGCAGACCCAGCAGGAGCGCAGGAGTCATTCTCGTGATGACGTAGAACGCAATAGTCTCAGTGTGCTGGGTACCAATACAAAGTCTCACGGGTTCGGTGGTGTACCGGACAGGTTCGTATAATTGTTTTCCGTCCACGGAGGCGAACCAGAGGGGTTTTGCAAGCGGGATGACCGGTATCCGATAACGATCCACGGTAGCTTGTCGGATGAAATTAGCCGCTGCTCCCGAATCAATGTGAGCCTCCGCCGTGAACTGGGTCTTCTCGGTCGTGACCTGGACAGTCTGTGTAACCGGGACTGAAGGAATTCCGGTACCAAGGGTGGCGGTTCCCACCATCCCTTGGACTTGGGGTCTACCTGGTCTCTCCGGGCAAGAGCGGAGCAGATGAGAACCGCTTCCGCAGTAGAAACACAGGCCCCGGGCGAGTCGCTCTGCGCGGCGTTGCTCGGCTTGGCTCAGCCGGTCTATTTGCATGGGTTCCGGGAACATGTCACAGGAGGGCAGGGGCAAAGGGGCGGTAGGCCTCTGCGGGGACAAGGCGTGACGGGGTGGTAGCTTCTCCCGGAATACCTCTTTGGTTCGCTCCTGGAAACGGAGGTCAATCCGGGTGGCTAAAGATATTAAGGCGTCCAAGGTGCGTGGAACGTCACGGCCAGCAAGCTCGTCTTTGACGCGGCCAGAGAGTCCTTCCCAAAAGGCCGCCGTCAAGGCCTCATTGTTCCAGCCCAGCTCAGAGGCGAGTGTGCGGAACTGGATGGCGTATTGGCCGACGGTCAGGGTCCCTTGGCGTAGCCGGAGGAGCGAAGAAGTCACTGTGGTGGTACGTCCGGGTTCATCGAATGTACTTCGGAAAGCGTGCAAGAAGTCCCGGATGTTAGTGATCATTGGATCCTCATTCTCCCACAGGGGGTTAATCCAGGCTAGAGCTTCGCCTTCCAAGTGTGACATCAGGAATGCCACTTTAGCCTGGTCTGAGACAAACAAATGAGGAAGTAACTTGAAATGCAGGGAGCACTGGTTCAAAAACCCCCGGCAGTTCTTGGGGTCCCCAGCATAGCGAGGCGGAGCAGCGAGGCGAAGTTGCGAGGTTGCGGAGACAGCAGGTTCAGATCCGGACACCGTTTGCTGCGTGGACCGAGACGAGGCGGCAGTCTGTAATGTGTACAACCGGTGGTCCACAGACGTCAGGAACTTTAGTATGCGGTGTAAGGTGTCACGCTGTTGCACCAGTTCCTGGCGTAGTTCGGCCAGCTCAGATGTCTGTGCTCCAGCGGGATCCATGGCCTGATCAATCTGTCACGGCCGGGAGGACTGGTGGGCCCAGGAGGTGGATCCACTGGACCGAGTACGCCACCAGGTGGCAGAGTACACGGCAGCCGGAGCACTGACGTGGCCGGGACGGTTATAACCGGGTCAGCAGGATCACGGAGTTCTATGGGATAATGCAGGAAACAGGCACAGGTACCCGGTAGCAACAAACAAACAGTCACAGGAGAGAGCACAAGGGGACCTGAGCATCTAGCTCTAAAGACAAGCTAAAGGACACGTTGATCAGGCCCCGCCCCTATGGAAAGGCAAGTCTTATATACCCAGCACAGCCTCATGTCATTTCCTGCTGCAGGTGTGCTGGGCCTATAAGACCAGGAGAGTGGGCGCGGCCCGGTCCTATACAGAATCCTGAGGCCAATACTCAAAGTCAGACTCCTGAGACCAGGAGCAGGACTCAGGGGAGCAGGAGCGGGAGCGGCAGCCATGACTGGTGGACACATGGATTGGATCAGTGGGTAAGGAGTGGTGCTGGGACACGGGGAGCGTGACACATATATGTCAATGGGGAGTAGAATCCGGGGACGAGAGAGAGAAGAGAGAGAGAGAGAGAGAGACAGACCGCTCAACACTATTAGTTTATACAGGGACGGTTAGGCAGGGATTAGCAATATACACCCAGAACTGCTCGTGGTTATGGGTGCATATTGGACCTGACATGTTCCCTTTAAGTCATCAGTAATCTAGGCTGAACTGAAGGCCCATCTTATTTTGACCAAAATGTATTTGAGCTTCTTTGTTTTCTTTTTCAGAATGAGCAATAAATTTAGGCAGAGGGGAGGCAATGAGGGGGGAAGAGGCTCATAAATGGATACCAAAACATATTTCTCTGATAAGATATATTACAAAGTTTATTGTATTTGCTTGTACTATTTACTTACGCAAAATTTGTTGAATCAGCAGTGATAATTTTATAAGAATCCTCCAACTTTAGCATAACGTATTGGTCTGAGTCTTGTTTTTGTCACACCAGGGCATACAGACGCGCAGAGTGTAACAACAAGCATAGTATGGAAGGAAGGTCCTGGCGATGTGGAAAGGGGACACCTCCTGCCACTAACCAAAATCTGTACCCTATGCTCCCTAACATCTCTATATGGGTCCTTCCCGCATCGCTGTCACATGCCTAGGCCCTCACTCAACCCTGAACTCACCCTGGCTAGTGAGAAAGCCAGCAAGAACACTAGTCTCACCCCTACAATAATACAACACGAGGTAGGGGAGACAGACAGAGGAAAAATAGACAAGAAGGAAAACATTTCAAGCTCCTTCAATGCAGCTAAACACTACAGCTGCAATAGTCACAACTCTTCAGCTTCTTCCAGAGACTGGCACCTTTCAAAGTGGTCAGCATAGAACGAGAATCTATAACCGGTATAAGATGGTAAGACACGTGACTTCCTATAGCGAAGGGGAGTGGTTACAAAAACAGCTGCACTGGAGATTAAGGCTACTAAGGACAGCCAAATATGAAAGCATCCTTAACCCCTACAGCACTGAAAAAAAAGTAGATTCACTTAACTATAAGTTGTAGATCTGCGAACAATAAGGCATTGTGACCTTCTGATTCCAGACATGCCATACGTCTTCCCAGAGCGGGACACACTCATGACAGTGTACCACCCTGGTGTTGGTCGGGTTGCTGAGATCTAGGATTGTGGTGGCTCCAGGGGCCCGGACCCGGCTCGGCGGACACTTTGGATCCGTCAAAGGGGGTATTTACAGGGGAGAAGTTTGTGACGCCACCTGTGGGTTGCGGTAAAGGGAGTACCGCTGCTGCTGTAAGGAGTACCGGGGCAGATGGAGTTAAGCAGCCTGATGTTAGTCCCTCCACAGGTAGGGATGGCCCCGGGCTCAGGGGGAGTTGGTGAGTGCTTTGGAGCGCAGGGTGCAGGGGGAGCGAGCTACTCACTGTGGCTAGTCGTGGTGCAGGTGGAAGATTATAAAGTAGACACATACACTGCAGATAAACCAAGTTCTCTGTATGTCACAGTTGCTAGAGGGAAGCCCCATCCAGGTGTCCGCTCCCACCGGTGTCACTTGATGGTCCCGGAGCCCACCTCCGTGCACAATTTTAGTGTCTCTCTGTGGCCCCTCGGCTTGAAGCGGTTAGGGCCCCGCTACCCTTGTAAAGTGTAGCTGTGCTCTTGGGAGCTGGCACTTGGGACTTCAGTGGGCTGCTTCATGCTGGAAAACCCTGTCCCCCACGTTGTGCTGATGCCCCAAATCTCTGAACTCTATGGAAAGGTCCCCGAAGGTCTCCTTTCTCTGCAGGTGACTTGCCAGGACGTTGAAGCTGCTCCTGACCTAGGTTCCTGTACCCCGTTGTGCTCGGGACCGGTCAGTTTCTTTTGAGTTAGCGGGTGCTGACAATCCTCCTAGACTATGTCAGTCGCACCCTTTCC